>NW_027603417.1:0-15700 GCF_053455715.1 Rhinoraja longicauda
TAGGTGTGTTAAAAATATGGCACAATTTCTTTTTTATTATAAAAGCAACGTGAAGAGCAAAAGAATAAAAGGAACAATAAAAACACCGTCAATCCAATGCTTCAAGATTTAGAAGATCTTTTACCAAAGAAAACAAATTCTAGCAAACCTGAAACAGGTGGGAACTGAAGACATCATTTAATGTGTGACATTAATTTGATGAAAGATATAGCTTAAAAATCACTGATATTTAACTCTTTATTCAGGAATTATACCAAATGCATGCATTGTGTTATTTGGTTGAAATGTTACTTGTACAATAACTGTAATATATAAATGTGAGTTTATTTTTTGTTTAAATAGATTTTTAATTCATATAGAGTCATAGAGTCAGAGAGTCATGTGGCATGGAAAGAGGCCCTTCGGCTCAACTTGTTCGTGCCGAGCAAGGTGTCGCTTCTCCAATACTCCTGCCTGCCATGTTTGGTCCATATCCCTCTAAACCTTTCATATCAATGTACCTATCCAAATGACTTTTAAATGTTGTTAGAGTCCTTTCCTCGACCACCTCCTCTGGCAGTTCCATATACTCACCACCGTCTGTGTGAAAAAAAATGCCCTTCAGGTTCCTATTAAATCTTTTCCCTCTCACCTTAAAGGTCTGCTGAGCTTTTCCTTCATAGCCATCCATATGCGATGGAATGGGAGGAATTTTGTTCCACTTAAATCCAGCATCAGTTCGGAATAACACATAACTGCATGGCAGGTTAACCCGGACTGCCAGCACTTTGATCCTAACAACCAATGGTATATTGCTTCTGATGATAGCAGGGACTGCATCTTCTCTTAGCAAATGTGGATCTAATCACTTTGCCAATAAGGTCTCCTCTGAAAGTATAGTGATTTAGCCTGCCTGTGTTCTCTAATCAAGCTCCTGCTCCACTATTGGTAGTAGGCCAATCCAAGCCATAACTAATTCCAAGGATTCACGTGCTTCTTGTCAAAAGCCTCTAAATCTCTGTCACCTGCTGTTATTCCAATTTGGTGGAATGGCAGCAGATGACAGAAGTTTAGTTTCTCTGAGATGTTAATTTCTTTAAGTTTACTTCTCGGAGCAATGATGCTAATATAAACTTGATATTGAAAATTTATAAAGCCGGAATGACTAACTTTATTATTAACTAGATTAGAAACTGACATTTTAAAATAATATTATTTATACTTTAGATTGCTTTCCATTTTCTTTCCATTTTCTGAACCTTCTAGTTCTTATATTCTAAATGTCCAATCATATTCTCAATATTTTATCCATAAATGAAAATACTTATTTTCTTTATTGGAAGAAATATTAATATCCTGATGTTGAAGAGTTTGTTAATTTCCCTCAAAGCTGTTAGCCTAATATTTTTATTGGCAATGAAGAAATGACCCCGTTTTGATCCTGATCGATAGTACAGTCTGCATGAAGTTTGCATGGTCACTCTGAGACCACATGGTTTTCATCCATGTCCTCTTGTTTCTGCCTAGATCCCAAAGTTATGCAGGTTGGTAGGTTAATTTTCCTCGATAAAATTGTCCCTTGTGTGTTGGTTATTGGTAGAATTTAATAAGGTTGATGTGAATCTTGGGAGAATAATATGGGATTAATGTAATGGAATCCTGATGCTTAGTGTGGTTCCATTGCACTGAAGGGCCTGTTTCTGTCATGTTTCACTGAATGACTTGATCAGGTGTCATGGAGGGTGGGTAGAATTGTATCTGGGTCTCAGTTGAGGACTGTTGCGAACTGGGGGTCATGGGATGGATTGGAGGTCGGGTATGATTAGGAGATTGGGGGCAAAATGTTGTTATGTTCAGGGTTGATTGAAGAGTTAGAAGTCAGGAATGGACTCAGGTTGAATGGGGATTCAGGGGGTGAGATAGGTGGGTTAGTCTAGGGCAATGGTATCAAAGAAAGGAGGAATAAATATGTTATGTTGAGGGTTGATTGGAGAGTTATAAGTCAGGAATGAACTCCGGTTGAATGGGAATTCAGTGGGTTAGATAGGTAGGTTAGTCTATGGGAATGGCATTAATAAGAGATGGAAGAAAATGGATCTATACCAGCAGGGTTTCCAGTAATGAATGCAAAGATATTTGTGAAGATTGACTACCATGTTACTGATGAGCCACAGAACAACACCGTCCAATTTCCTGGGCAACACTCTGAAGGAGGGGGGTGGGGTGGGGTGGGGGGGGGGGTGGAATAATGTTATTCCATGCACATCCAATGCACAAATCACACCACAAAACAAGTGCAATTCACCCCCGTCAGAAGAATCCAGTTGAATTTGTAGAAGGACACTGCTTGATGTGCTTATCACTACAATCCGATTCTGAACTGAAAGAAAAAGTGATTTTCATACAAATAATAGTGATAAAAATAACTAAATATATTAATTCATAGGCTGTTTTAAATACAGAGGCCATATCAGCCATTTATGGCCTAGTTAATGGCATAATTTGTCAGGAATAATAGCATGAGCAGTTTTCCCAGATCAGCTGTTTCTGTTTTTCTTTTTGAAAGTGTCCACCATGACCCACTTGTAGGTTCAGAGAGACAGTCACGCCTTCAGAACCAAAGGAAATCCAACAAATGTTAGCGTGATCAGTGAAGGGAAAATACAAGTACAACTCCAAATGGATATACAATTGTGTTGTATTTGATCTTCGGGTAAAATATTTAACCATTACCAGTTCAAATTGGTTTGGATTATAATCGACCAGAGGACAAATTGTAGGTTTAAGGTGAAGGGGAAAAGATTTAATAGGAATCTGAAGGGTAACCTTTTCACACAAAGGGTGGTGGGTGTAAGGAACAAGCTGCCAGAGGAGGTAGTTGACGCTGGGACTATCCCATCGTTTAAGAAACAGTTAGACAGGTACATGGGTTGGACAGGTTTGGAGGGATATGAACCAAGTGCTGGCAGGTGGGACTAGTGTAGCTGGGACATGTGGGTAAGTTGGGCCAAAGGGCCAACTGCATCACTCCAGGACTAGGACTCACCTCTCTTGCCTTATTGTACTGTACTTCCAGCTTTTCCAGGATTTCAGTTAAAGTTTAAAGTAGATAAAGTTTTGACATTTCTTCTATAGTTCAGATATTAAAGTCTACAAGCAATGGTCATTTCTGAACTGCCCCTGCAGACTGAACACAGGAGTTCCACATAGTGGGAAATAAATCTGCATTTCTTTTCTCCTGTGTAGAGGAGGGTCTTCAACTTGAAACATAATTCTATTTTTTCTTTTTGTAAATGCTGCCTGTCCTCCTCTATGTTCACAGCACTTTCTGTTTTTATTTCTGATTTCCAGTCTCTGCAGTTTTGTGACTTTCATCCTGTATCCAAGCATCCCTTCACTTCACAGCTGCTATTGTCAGCCAATGGAGTCTTAAATTACTTTCCATGCCTTAATTTCACCCGTGATATTTCCATTCCTTCTAAACCTCATGTCAGGAGATTCCTGCCCTCTAATACTTTCCTCACATAGACCACATGCTCAAGTCCATGATTTGACCCTTTTGCAGAGGTCTCATGAATAAATATCAGCCTGAAACCTGCAGATTGGAATTGCACTGTCAATTCAGTTGGTTTGTTCCTTGTACTCCTTCTCTTTGTATAATGGTAATTTATTTAGGCTATTCATAAGATCATAAGACATATGTCACTAAATTGACACCAAAGTGCATGGTATTGTAGATAGTGGTGGTTGGCAAAAGTGCAGCAAGATCTTGATCAGTTAGGCTGAGGAATGGTTGATGGAATTTAATACAGAGACATGTGAGGTGTTGCATTTTGGGAAGACTAGCATGGGCAGGACCTGCACAGTGAATGGTAGGGCTCTGGGTATTGTTGTAGAGCAGAGGGATCTAGGGGTGCAGGCACATAGTTCGTTGAAAGTAGCACCATAGGTGGTCAAATAGGATATTGGCACGAAGATTTGGCACATTGGCCTTCATCAGTCAGAGTATTATGTATAGAAGTTGGGAGGTCATGATGCAGTTATATAAGACGGAGTTGGTGAGGCCGCATTGGAGTATTATCTTCAGTTCTGGGCACCATGTTGTAGGAAGTTATTAGATGTTGTCAAGCTGGAAAGGGTGCAGAGAAGATTTACGAGGAGGTTGTCACGACTTGAGGGTCTGAGCTATAGGGAGAGGTTGAGTAGACTGGGACTCCTTGAAGTGCAGGAATATGAGGGGTGATCTTAAAGAAGTGTACAAAATCATGGGAGGAATAGATTGGGTAGGCGCACAGAATCTCTTGCCCAGAGTTGGGGAATCAAGAACCAGAGGACAGGTTTAAGGTGAGGGGGGAAGATTTAATAGGAACTTGAGGGGTAACTTTTTCACACAGAGGGTATATGGAATGAGCAGATGGAGCAGGTAGCCAAGGCAGGTAGTATAGCAATGTTAAAGAAACATGGGCCAAACGCAGGCAGGTGGGACTAGTGTAAATGGGACATATTGGTCAGTGTGGGCAAGTTGGGCTGAAGGGCCTGTTTCCACACTGTATGACTATGACTATGACTAGGAGCAGAATTAGGCCATTTGGCCCATCGTTTCTGCTCTGCCATTCGATCATCTGTTTATCCCACTCAATCCCATTCTCCTGCCTTCTCCCCACGACTTTTGATGCTCTTACTATTAAAAGGGCTTCAATCTATTCCCTCCAATCTGCTAATTTGCTATCATGTATTATATTCAATCTATTGAAACCTTTTTGAGATAAAGACAAATTTACTTTCTTTTGTATCTAAAGGACCAGACACGAGTAAAAAGGTGATTGAGAAACAGCCCACTGCCACCAATGGAAGACATGGAAAGGAAATGACGCTGGCACCACATCCTCCACGAATGGTAGTAACAAAACCACCGAACCCAAGGCAATCACCCCGCCAACCAGGGCAACAGAGATCTGGTGCACCTGGTCCACGTCCTCATGGACCTCGTCCTAGACAACCAAGACGTTGAGATGTGAGGGGAGATGTATCCATCCATCCAATGTACTGTGAGCTGTCAAGATGGGATTGTTGTCAAACGCATGCATTATTCTGGGCAATAACTACTTCTCCCAGCCTGAGCAAATTTGCCATTTTCTAAGAGAAATAAAAGTACTTGAACTGCAGTAGACTATGCTGGGTGGATATTTCCTTAACAATTGCGGATTCTTCTAAATTTATTTTATATTGTTCAGCTACTAGTTTTCAAGCAAGTTTAATATTAAAATAACAAGGTAGAAATTCAGCCTTTGTCACGTGCTAAACATTTGATTTGTGACTGTATTGCAAGTTTTGTTGCATTTCTTCAATAAATAGATGATGTTTAAATGTGCCCGTACTTTAAATCATCTCAATAGTTATTATGTGGCTGCTTTTGCTAATTATTTATTATGTAAGTGAAAAATAAAGTTAAAGAATTTTCATATAAAATTAAGGAACATTTAGAAAGAGCTGTTAAGGACTTGGGCTAATTTTATATTATTTCCAAGTGGATTTAATAGAAAGCTTAATCGAGCAGTTTTTTAAATGGTCTTTTATTATTTAAGAAAAGACCATTAGAGGTGACCTGATTGAAATATATATGATCAATCGGATCTGAAAAGGGAGAATGTGGGGTCGATCATTCCAACTGTGGCCGAATCGGGAAGCAAGGGCCATTATTTAAAGATAGTCACTTTTTGTGACAGAGATGTGGCCAAATCTTTCTCATGAGTCAAGGGTCATGAGTCTTTGGAACTCTCCCACAAAGAATGATGTTGGAAGAGTGTTTGAACATTTTAAGGTAGAGATAGGTAGTTTACCACAGGACTGCAGGATTGTGGAGATGAGCATATAATCAGATCAGTCCTAATCATATTAAATGGCAGATCATGCTCGAGGGGCCGAGTGGCCTACTCCTTGTTTGCCTGTACCTCTGTGAGACGGGTGTAAACAGTTGTTTATCAATCAACTACTTATCTGCTTCCAACAAAACAATCCTCACTGGAAGTTTGGATCCAAATAGATATTGTTTGGTTTAATGCAAAATTTGTAGGAGTAAGTAAAATGTTAAATTATGACATCAGTGAAACATTTCATTTAAAACCTGCTGAGCACTGATTCTCCCACACTGTAGTAACAGATATAACTATGTTACTTTAGTGGAGGTAGTAAAGGTAAAATGTTCTATAGATTAATTGGGCCAACACAAATCAAGCACAAAATTGTTGTTACGGCTATATTTGACCATAGCAGCCATTAAAAAAAATATAACAGAGAAAAAATGTATCCCAAACGATTTTAATGAAAATGCACATTCTAAGATAGTTTAATTCGTCTAGTATGTTTTTTTCAGGTTTATTATTATTGTCACGTGTACTGAGGTATGATGAAAAGCTTTTGTTTGCATTCTATCCAAACTGATCAGATAATACTAAATATCAGCAATCAAGTCAAACTCTGGTACAATGGGTGGAGCAAAGGGGAAGATGCAGAGTGCAGAATATTGTCCTCAGCATTGTAGTGCATCAGTTCCACAAAGTCCAATGTCTGCAATGAGGTCGAGGTGAATCAAACAGTATCCTGGCTTATGAAAGGACCATGCAGTAGCCTGAAAACAGAAGGGAAGAAGCTGCCCTTGAGTCTGGTGGTGAGCGCTTTCAAGCTTCTGAATCTTCTGCTAGACTGGAGCAAGGAGAAGACGGAATGACTGGGGTGGGACATCTTTGATTATGTTATGCTGTGTTCCTGCAGCAGCGTGGAGTGTTGATGGAGTCAATGGAGGGAAGTCTGGTCTGCTTGGTGGACTGGAGTACATCTACAATTCTCTGCAATTTCTTGTGGTCTTGGGCAGAGCTGATCCCATACCAAGCTATGATGCAACCCCTCAGTATGCTTTTTATGGTGCATCTGCAGAAGTTTGTATTTTAAACTGATAAATGTTGGGTGATGCTGTTTGGAGATTGTTCATTAGCTGGGGGTGTGCATCCCACCGACTAGGCTTCATGGGGCAGTCACCTCACTTCCCAGAATCCTATTGTGTAAGAGACCAGATGAGGCAATGCGGAGGATTCAGGGTTGCAGTTGGACTGTGGGTTGGGGAATCACAAACTACTGCTGGCTCCCTGTTTATTTTCCTCTCCTTTGTTCATTGCATCATTTCCAGTTACCGGGATCTGTGCTTGTTTTTACCCTTTTTTCTCTTTTAAAACAAAATCATGTTGTTCAAAAAAACAAATGATTCTGCAGAGGTTCTGTATTTCTTTTGCCACCATCTTAAAAAAATCAAGTGCCAATAATTGAGATTCTCTGTTCCAGAATTGTCTGTTTTAAAATCACCCATTTAGCTCATATTGGCACTTTCAAATATTTCTAGCAAAACTGCATCTGCCACATTTCTTTCCATTTCACCATTCAGTCCTCCTGGTGTCCATTTCAATCTTATTCAGAGGTCATTAGTGATAGGAGCAGAATTTGGCCATTCGCGCCATCAAATCTACTCTGCCATTCAAACATGGCTGATCTATCTCTCCCTCCGATTCCCATTTTCCTGCCTTCCCCCCATAACCTCTGACACCCGTACTAATCAAGAATCTATCTATCTCAGCCTTAAAAATATCCAGACACGTCCTCCACAGCATTCTCTGGCAAAGAATTCCACATATTCACCACCCTCTGACTAAAGAAATTTCCTCCTCATCTCCTTCCTAAAAGTGCGTCCTTTAATTCTGAGGCTATGAGCTCTAGTCCTAGACTCTCCCACTAGTGGAAACATCCTCTCCACATCCACTCTATCCAAGCGTTTCATTATTCTTTATGTTTCAAAGAGGACCCCCTCATTCTTCGAAACTCCAGCGAATACAGGCCCAGTGCCGACAAACGCTCATCATATGTTAACCTACTCATGCCTGGGATCATTCTTGTAAACCTCCTCCGGACTTTCTCCAGAGCCAACACATCCTTCCTCAGATATGGTGCCCAAAATTGCTCACAATATTCCAAATGCGCCCTGACTAGCTCCTTATAGAGCCTCAGCATTACATCCCTGTTTTTGTATACAAGCCCACTTGAAATAAAAGCGAGCATTGTGTTTGCTTTCTTTACTAGCAATTTGACTTGCCGATTAACATTTTAGGAATCCTGCACCAGCACTCCTAAGTCCCTTTGCACCTCCGATTTCTGGATTCTCACCCCATTTAGAAAATAGTCTACGCCTTTATTCTTACTACCAAATTGCATGACTCCACATTTTGCTACATTATATTCCATCTGCCACTTCCCTGTCCACTCTCCCAACCTGTCCAGGTCCTTCTGCAGAGTCTCTGCTTTCTCCACACTACCTGCCCCTCCACATATTTTTGTATCATCTGCAAATTTGGCCACAAAGCCTTCATTCCCCTTGTCCAAATCATTAATACACAACCTGAAGAGTAGCGGCCCCAGCACTGACCCTTGCGGAACTCCACTAGTCACTGGCAACCAACCAGTTAAAGCCCCCTTTGTTGCCACTCTTTGTCTTCTGACATTCAGCCAACCTGCTATCCATGCTAGTATATCTGCCTTTGATACCGTGGGCATTCATCTTCCTCAGCAGCCTCACGTGAGGTACCTCATCAAAGGCTTTCTGAAAATCTAGGTAAACAACATCTACTGACTCTCCTTTGTCTGTCCTGCTATTTGCTTATTTATTCACTGCTCACTTGCAAGTTTCGTGCCATCAGACTTTGAAATTATGTTCAGAATATCCAATCACATCAGTATCCACTGCCCTCTGCATGACAGACCCAATCTGTTTACAACATGGACCACAGTGAGTGATTTCTTTAATATACTGCCACCTGGGATGCAATGCTCCATGTGGGACATAGTGCAATTGTTTCAGAAAAAGCCCATCTATTCCCAATTTGAACTCCTTCAGATGAATGCATCTCTAAACTTTGAAGACCATCCTCCACTCGTGACCATCAGTTCCATTAGACGGTGGACTCTGAGACTTTGGACCGCACTCACCTACGTGTCCATCCCTTACCCATCCAGCTGAGCTCTCTGTGTCTCTGGGGTGATAACCTCTGGGGAAATACAGATATTCAATGCTCTGCAGCGACTCCACAACTCCAGAAACACGATCATATTGCTATTTTGGCAAATAATCTACACATTTTTACAATAAGCATAATGTAAATAATAGTTATTTCAAATATTTATACACTCCCCGACAGGCCGCTCCCCTTGAGCTGAAAAAACTCCAAGAGATTACCTTCCCAGCCAATCCCCGCACTCACTCCTTCACCTGCCGCCTCTTCTGCAGACCTTGAAGGTATGGAGGGAGATAGGGGGAGAGAGGGAGTGAGGGAGAGGGGGACAGGGGGAGAGAGCGAGAGGGAGAGAGCGTGTGTGACGGGACGCACCGGGGTGTACAGAGGAAGCCTCACTCATTCCTCTCCTCTCCTCTCCCCTCTCTCCTCTCCTCTCCCCTCTCTCCTCTCCTCTCTCCTCTGCTCCCATCTCCTCTCTTCCCTGCTCCCATCTCGTCTGCTCCCATCTCCTTTCCTCCCCTCTCTCTCACTCTCTCCCACAGTGCCAAAGCCACTTCCTACGTCCTGTATTTTGGCCGTTACCAGCAGAACGCATTTAACAGACATGAGGCTTCAGCAAGAGTTTTGTCCGTGATGAGACACGAGAGCTTTGTGGATGCAGAGCAAGGGTTCAAAATTGCTCTCCTGCGGTTGCAAAATCCAATGGCATTCACACACCTGCTTGCCCAGCTCTCAGTACCGGTTCAACTGTGGCCCTACATATTACGTGACTGGTTGGGGCAATGTCCGAGAGAGTGGTGAGGCAATAATCTTAAATCCTCTCCTCTCCTCTCCCCTTCCCTCCTGTTGGAGCCATTTTGTGTTTATTAGTTATTTTGCATATTATTATATTACTTTGTATCCTGCTGTATTATTTCCGGCCACCAGGGGTTTGTCCTGAGATGAATGTTGGCGTTTACGTATATGGACTGGGAGGTGCCATGGGCGAGGCCAGATTATGAGTATAACTTGCTCAGTGCTGACGGAATGCTTCAGTGTGACAACAGGAGCTGCTGACATAAGGTTTAGTAGCGATACGATGGAAGCCTGCTAAGATAATAAGGTATTAGCGACTGTAACAGGATACAAAGGAGTATCGGTGAGAAACTAAGTTCTAACCATATAACCATATAACAACTACAGCACGGAAACAGGCCCGTTCGGCCCTACCAGTCCACGCCGACCACTCTCTCTGACCTAGTCTCATCTACCTGCTCTCAGACCATAACCCTCTAATCCCCTCTTATCCATATACCTATCCAATTTACTCTTAAATAATAAAATCGAGCCTGCCTCCACCACTTCCACTGGAAGCCCATTCCATACAGCCACCACCCTCTGAGTAAAGAAGTTACCCCTCATGTTACCCCTAAACTTTTGTCCCTCAATTCTGAAGCTATGTCCCCTTGTTGGAATCTTCCCCACTCTCAAAGGGAAAAGCCTACCCACGTCAACTCTGTCCGTCCCTCTTAAAATTTTAAAAACCTCTATCAAGTCCCCCCTCAACCTTCTACGCTCCAAAGAATAAAGACCCAACCTGTTCAACCTCTCTCTGTAGCTTAAGTGCTGAAACCCAGGCAACATTCTAGTAAATCTCCTCTGTACCCTCTCCATTTTGTCGACATCCTTCCTATAATTTGGCGACCAGAACTGCACACCATACTCCAGATCCAGCCTCACCAATGCCCTATACAATTTTAACATTACATCCCAACTTCTATATTCGATGCTCTGATTTATAAAGGCGAGCATACCAAATGCCTTCTTCACCACCCTATCCACATGAGATTCCACCTTCAGGGAACAATGCAGTTATTCCCAGATCCCTCTGTTCCACTGCATTCCTCAATTCCCTACCATTTACCCTGTACATCCTATTTTGATTTGTCCTACCAAAATGCAGCACCTCACACTTATCAGCATTAAACTCCATCTGCCATCTTTCAGCCCACCCTTCCAAAAGGCCCAAGTCTCTCTGTAGACTTTGAAACTCTACTTCATTATTAACTACACCACCTATCTTAGTATCATCTGCATATTTACTAATCCAATTTGCCACACCATCATCCAGATCATAAATGTAAATGACAAACAACAGTGGACCCAACACAGATCCTTGGGGTACTCCACTAGACACTGGCCTCCAACCTGACATACAATTGTCAACCATTACCCTCTGGTATCTCCCATTCAGCCATTGTTGAATCCATCTTGCAACCTCACTATTAATACCCAACGATTTAACCTTCTTAATCAACCTTCCATGTGGAACCTTGTCAAATGCCTTACTGAAGTCCATATAGACAACATCCACAGCCTTGCCCTTATCAATTTCCCTGGTAACCTCTTCAAAAAATTCAAGAAGATTAGTCAAACATGACCTTCCAGGCACAAATCCATGTTGACTGTTTCTAATCAGGCCTTGTTTATCCAAATAATTATATATATTGTCCCTAAGTAACTTTTCCATTAATTTTCCCACCACAGACGTCAAACTAACAGGTCTATAATTGCTAGGTTTACTTTTAGAACCTTTTTTAAACAAAGGCACAACATGCGCAATGCGCCAATCTTCCGGCACCATCCCCGTTTCTAATGACGTTTGAAATATTTCCGTCATAGCCCCTGCTATTTCTGCACTAACTTCCCTCAATGTCCTAGGGAATATTCTATCAGGACCTGGAGACTTATCCACTTTTATATTTTTCAAAAGTGTCCATACCTCCTCTTCTTTAATCCTCATAATTTCCATCACTACTCTACTTGTTTCGCTTACCTCACATAATTCAATATCCTTCTCCTCGGTGAATACCGAAGAAAAGAAATTGTTTAATATCTCCCCCATTTCTTCCGGCTCAGCACATAGCTGTCCACTCTGACTCTCTAATGGACCAATTTTATCCCTCGCTATCCTTTTGCTATTGACATATCTGTAGAACCCCTTGGGGTTTACTTTTACATTACTTGCCAAAGCAGCCTCATATCTTTTTTTCGCTTTTCTAATTTCCTTCTTAAGATTCCTTTTACATTCTTTATATTCCTCAAGAACCTCATTTACTCCCTGCCGCTTATATTTATTGTATATCTCCCTCTTTTTCCGAACCAAGTGTCCAATTTCCCTGGAAAACCACGGCTCTTTCAAATTATTATTCTTTCCTTTCCACCGAACAGGGACATAAAGACTCTGTACTCTCAAAATTTTACCTTTAAATATCCTCCATTTCTCTATTATATCCTTTTCATAAAACAAAAAGTTCCATTTCACTCCTTTTAAATCCTTTCTTATCTCCTCAAAATTAACCTTTCTCCAATCCAAAATCTCAACCCTTGGTCCAGATTTGACCTTCTCCATAATTATATTGAAACTAATGGCATTGTGATCACTAGACCCAAAGTGCTCCTCAACACATACCTCCGTCACCTGACCCGTCTCATTTCCCAACAGGAGGTCCAACACTGCCCCTTCTCTGGTAGGTACCCCTACGTATTGCTGCAAAAAACTATCCTGCACACATTTTACAAACTCCAAATCATCCAGTCCTTTAACAGAATGTGAATCCCAGTCTATATACGGAAAATTGAAATCACCCACAATCACTACTCTGTGCTTACTACTAATATCTGCTATCTCCTTACATATTTGCTCTTCCAATTCTCGTTCCCTATTTGGCGGTCTATAATACACCCCTATAAGTGTTGCTAAACCTTTCTCATTTCTGAGTTCCACCCAAACAGCCTCCCTAATCGAGCCTTACGACATAGAAACAAACAGGTTAGTGACAATATGTTTTTATTGCAACTTCAAATAAACGACTAACTAACTACAACATCGTGAAGATCTCTCTGTTGTTGTTATTTGAGTCAAGAACTCCTTCGTCAATCGGTAAGCTTTGGGGCTTTATAATGAAGCATAAAGCTGGCCACTACAAAGGGTAAAAACATCTTTGCCGGAGCGCATTGTAAGAAATTATCTTTGTGAGCGATAAGCTGTAAGTGCTCGCTCAGCCGGAGTGAATAGATCAAGAGCTATCCTCGGTGAGCGAAGATAAAGGTAACCTGTCTCTAAAGAGTCATTTAAAAGGAATTGGCTCTAGGAGTGGGGCTCAAGCTTGTGTAGCAACTGCAAGTAAGACAAAGGACTGCTTTATTGATCAGTGCGGGTGTCAGGGGAGAAGGCGGGAGAATGGGGTCGGGAAGGAGAGGTAGAATAGCTGTGATTGAACGGTGGAGTGCACTGGTTGGGCCTATAGGAGCCATTTTGTGTTTATTAGCATATTATTATATTATTTTGTATCCTGCTGTATTATTTTTGGACACCAGGGGGTTGTCATGAGATGAGTTCTAGGCTTACATATATGGATTGGGAGGAGTAAGATTATGAATATAATTCAGCCAGCACCTACGTAATGCGGCAGTTACGTTCGGTGCCTGCTAAGTTTTTAGCAAGTCAGTAACAGGATACAACCAAAGTAAACGATGGGAGATATACTAATTTGTTTTGTATTGTTACTTCAATAAACGACTAACTAAACTGCAACGTCGTGAAGATCTCTCAAGAAATATCGCTCCCCTCCTTCGTCAATGGTAAGCTTTGGGACTTTATTGGGAAGACTAAAGTTGCCGCTACAGGGCCGAATGGCCTAATTCTGTCGTCAGGAGGTGGGAGCTGGTGGGGATCAGGCCTGGTCTTTCAGCCAGCCTGCAGTGCGATCCCTGGCCTCTTCCCATGTGTAGGCCGGACGGTAGCCGAGGTGCCTCTCGGCCTTGTCAGTGCGTACGGTGAAGGGGGTGGAGGCTGCACCCAAGGTGAAGCGGTTGAGGATGGGATAGAAGGCGAAAAAGGGCCTCAGGAGGAAGGACAGGGCCTCCAGCAGAAGGGCTAGGAGGTAGACCAGGCCGAAGGGCAGCACGGGCCGCTTCAGGCCCACCACGTGGACGCCAGCCGGGCCCAACAGCTCCAGGTTCAAATCCAGGTGGCTCCTCTCCGGAGAGCTGTCGTAGCAGAAGTAGGCTTCACCGCCGACTAGGCCTGGGTCCCTCCGCAAGGCCCCTGGAGGCCAGGAGATGCATCCAAGCCACGTTACCTAGGCCGGAGGGGCGGGGGGGGGGGGGGGGGGGGGAGGGGAGGGGGAGGGGACGGGAGGGAAGGGAGGGGAGGGGAGGGAGGGAGCGAGGGAAGGAGGCCAGAGGGAAAACGGATAAATTGGTTCATCTAAAACTAAGTCTGAAATGAAGCCTAATAAGTTCATGCTCATAAGGTGATAGGAGCAAGAATTCGGTCCCATCATGCCCTCTCTCCCCCCCTCTTCCCCCCCCCTCTCTCTCTCTCTCCCCTCTCTCTTCTCTCTCTCCCCCCTCTCTCTCTATCTCCCACTCACTCAGAAAGCAGAGAGGGAGGGAACTGGGGAGAAATGAAAGAGAAAGGGAGAGATGGAGATGGGGAGAGGACAGATGTACAAAATTCCCCCCTCTCTCCCCCCCTCTCTCTCTACCCCCTCTCTCTCCCCCCTCTCTCTCTACCCTCTCTCTCTCTAACCCCCTCTCTCTTCCCCCATTCTCTCCATTCTCTCTCTCCATCTCTCTCTCTCTCTTCTCTCTCTCTCCCTCTCATAGAAACATAGAAACATAGAAAATAGGTGCAGGAGTAGGCCATTCGGCCCTTTGAGCCTGCACCGCCATTCAATATGATCATGGCTGATCATCCAGCTCAGTAGCCTGTACCTGCCTTCTCTCCATACCCCCACTGATCCCTTTAGCAAAAAGGGCCACATCTAACTCCCTCTTAAATATAGCCAATGAACTGGCCCTCAACTACCTTCTGTGGCAGAGAATTCCACAGACTCACCACTCTCTGTGTGAAGAAATGTTTTCTCATCTCGGTCCTAAAAGACTTCCCCCTTATCCTTAAGCTGTGACCCCTGGTTCTGGACTCCCCAACATCGGGAACAATCTTCCCTGCATCTAGCCTCTCCAACCCCCTTAAGAATTTTATGTTTTCTATAAGATCCCCCCCTCAGTCTTCTAAATTCCAGCGAGTACAAGCCCAGTCTATCCAGTCTTTCCTCATATGAAAGTCCCGCCATCCCAGGGATCAATCTGGTGAACCTTCGTCTGTTACTCCCTCTGAAGGCAAGAACGTCCTTTCCTCAGGTTAGCGGAGACCAAAACTGCACACAAATACTCCAGGTGCGGTCTCACCAAGGCCACTGTACAACTGCAGCAGAACCTCCCTGCTCCTAAACTCAAATCCTCTTGCTATGAATGCCAACATACCATTCGCTTTCCTTCACTGCCTGCTGCACCTGCATGCTTGCTTTCAATGACTGGTGGCACCCATGACACCCAGGTCACGTTGCAGTCTCCCCTTCTCCCAATCGGTCACCATTCAGGTAATACTCTGCTTTCCTGTTCTTGCCTAGTACCAAAGTGGATAACCTCACATTTATCCACATTATATTGCATCTGCCATGCATTTGCCCACTCGCCTAAATCTATCCAAGTCACTCTGCAGGCCTCCTAGCAATCCTCCTCGCAGCTAACACTGCCACCCAGCTTCGTGTCATCCGCAAACTTAGAGATGTTGCATTCTAATTCCCTCGTCCAAATCATTAATATACACTGTAAATAAC
>NW_027603418.1:0-15680 GCF_053455715.1 Rhinoraja longicauda
GAGAGAGAGAGAGGGGAGAGAGAGAGAGGGGCGAGAGAGAGGGGAGAGAGAGAGGGGAGAGAGAGGGGGGAGAGGGAGAGAGAGAGAGACGGAAGAGAGAGGGAGAGGGGGTGAGAGGGGGGCGGAGGCCCACCCACCCTACCCCTGACCGGTCCCCAGTGCGGAGGGCGGGAGGGTGAGAATGAGGAGGTAGAAACTGAAATAAACACTTCAATGATCAGGGACTGTCATTAAAAATGATCAATATATATGACAGGCAATGGTGTTATTTTTTCTGCTTAATCTGCGTCTTTGATTGGGTGAATGTGATGGGCTGGGGGTCCTGGAGCGGGGCCGGCGATGGGATCATCCGCCCGGGACTGACAGCTGGAAGATGCGGCGGTGAATGTGAGGAGCCGGAGCCCGGAGCGGAGAGACTGCGGCCGCCCTCTGGGATGCGCTCAGGGCGCGGGTTTATTAACGAGCCGCAGCGCTGAGGTGAGCGGATATTTCACCGCGCTCTTCACCTGCTCCCTGAACTTGGACTGGGGTCGCCGCGTAAATAAATGTGTTGGTGCAGCAGCTGAGATTCCTCAGCAAATACCCGACGTAGCTAAAGATCCGTTGGGAATCATTCATATCATTCCCAATCCCTGTGATCTGATAATAGACGACGTTTACAACGTTGGTCAGCCACAGGAGGATGAAGCTGCCGGAGATGGTGAAGAGTAAAACCACAGACCTCCTCCTGCTCTCCATCTCCGGGTCACTGCGCTTCTCCCCCTTGCTCTCACCCCTCAGCCCCTGACGGACCCGACTGGCCACTAAAATGTGCCGGACTGTCAGAGCGTTGAGCAGCAGGATCACAGCGAAAGGGAGGAACGGAGTTAAAACCGTGTCGAACCAGTCAAATGCCACCCACCCGGGGTCAGTGAAATAACTGTCCACCGTGGCACAGCCCCACGGGACATTGTCGATGATTATCCAGGGTTCCCGTGTGAAGTAGCGGGGAACGTTTTTCAGACACAGCAGAACGCCGGCTGTTGCGAGAACCGCAGCCGCAGTTTTCCCGGTGCAATATTTTGTTTTCAGCTTCTGGCAACAAATGGCGACAAAGCGATCAAAGGTGAAAGTGACGGTGAACCAGACAGAACAGTCTGTAGATGCAAACGCCAGTACATCGTTAACACTGCACACAGGGGTGATGGCCAGGACACTCCAATACAAGTAATGGTATCGGATCTTATACAAAATGACCACGGTGATCAGGGTGAGTAGATCGGCCGCTGCCATGCCCACCAGGTAGCGAGTGGTGCAGGTGGAGAGGCCGCACTTTCCGCGGGACAGGGTCACAATCGCCACTAAATTCACTGCGGAAAGAGAAGGGGACGGACACTGGGCATTACTGAACACGGTCTCCGGGGCTGAACACCGGCTCCACTTTCAGCTGAAGATCAGGAGTGTTGGAGTCGGTGCGCGGCTGCAGGTTTAACAATGTCAGACCCGGCTCCGACTGTGCCCGACCTGCCTGCTTCAGGGGAGAGGAGATAAGGCGACGGGCGGGGTAAAGGGCGGGGAGGAAATGAGCAGCCGCCCGCTACAATAGGCGGAATGGTCCTGTCTACAGTTAACCCCGCTCACAGTCTCTGATGGGGTCGGTTTCACAGACTTAACCGTGACCGGCCGCGTTTAACCAGGGCTCTGGGAACTCGGCATCTGATGGGGACGAGGAGGGTTCCAGAGGGAAGGCAGGGACAACTTAGGATCCGGCCGCAGAGTGGCTCCGTTAATGGATTCATTCCACAGTGAGTTCAGTTCGGTAACAACACACGCCGGTAGATCCGCGGCCACCGGTTCAGGAGATCGATCCAATTATTGACCAACAGGCAGGTTGAATCCGACTGTGACAGACTCCACAGTGAGACGTGTCCACAGGAGCGGGTGTTCACTGATCAATAACTCAGACACAGTGAACTTCACAATGTAAACCCCTCCCAGTCACACCGTCCCGGAGAGCTGCTTGTCCCGAGCACTGGGACAACTCTGGGTAAGGTCCCACTGAAGGCAAAAACAACATTCTAGTGGTTCCCGGCATTGGGAGAAAAAGAGGGTTAGTTTCGGCTGTGTGAGAATGAGAAAAATCACAGCGTTAATTCAAAAATATTTCATTTAGAGGATTGATATAATTTACACATTCAACGCTCATCAGTTGGGAATATTGTAACACGATCAGAATCAGGTCAACACCGGTTAACGGACGGAGTTATGAAACTTGAATTGTTCTGTTCACTTACCAGGGACTCCAACGGCAGCAATGATCACGTACAAGATTTTCTCCACGTCAAAATATTCGTACACCTTTTCCCACATGTTCTCTGCCCAGCGAAGTGTCCCCGTGATCTACCGGTAATCTCTCGGATTGAAATGCCGGGGCAGAACATTCCCGGAGATTTTATACAACTTTCCGTCTCCACCGGGACAGCGAAGTTTCAACGGAATTAAAAATAGAGATTTTGAAATGATTCGCAAAAAGATGACATCAGCCAAGTGAAATCCCTGCTGAGACAGGTCGTGATTTATTCAGGGAATTGATTGAGAAATTCCAAAGAGTGGGAATTGTTGCGATACTGAGGGATGGAAATTGGGAGCGGCATTGTTCCAGCAAAGGGGATATTGCTTCAAACTCCATCGGATCCAACTCTCCACCACATGTTGTTTATCTGATTTCCTTCACTCAGCAAGGCAATCCCAAATTCAAGGGACCGTCTCAAGGCTTCTGGTGCTCAGTTTGAAGGTGGACTGGACAACGTTTGTCCACAGCGTGATGAATTAGTTCAACAGATGACCTCAGATTAAAATGGACCCTCCACTCTGTTTTAACACTCAATGTGATCGCGGCTGAACTGATTGTAACCTCAACCCTACACTCCCGGCGACCCCTAGTAAGCATTTAGTCCTTGCTTGCCTGGAATGGATCTGGCTTTGCCTTGGGACAACAACATTCTCTACCTTCATCACCTCTGAGGAGGAACGACCCAAAGACTCACGACACTCAGTGAACAGAACCATTGCCGCCTCAGAATTGTCTTAAAAGTAGAACAAACGGCGAATGATGCATCATCTCTCCCTCCTCTCTTTCTCTCTCTCTCCATCTTTACTGCTATTCTCTCTCTGAACTGTTACTCTCTCCCCTACACTCTCTATTCTCCCTCTCTGTGCCACCCGCTCTCTGCCAACCTCTCTACCCTCCCCTCCCACTCTTACTGCATCTCTCCCTCCTTCTCCCTGTATCTCTCTAATGCTTCCCTCTCCTCCTTTTGCCAACCCACTCGCTCTGAACTCCCGTCTCTCCTCATTTTCCCACTCTCCCTTTGATAGTTCACCCCTCCACCTCTTCTTTCGTCTTCTCCTCTATCTCTCCCTTTTATCTTTGTACGACCTATTTCTCTATCCATTTCCCCACCTCTCCATCACTTCTCTTTCCAAAGCCTTTCTTGGCAAGTGCAGTTAAAACGGTTAGCCACCATGGGATGTAACAGCTGTCCCTATACCACTTCCATCACGCTCGGGCAGCCCTTCCAGGTGAGACAGATGTTCACCTGCACCTCCTCTAATCTCATCTACTGCATGTGGTGTTCCAGATATGGCCTCCTTTACATCGGCGTGGTGAAATGGAGACTCGGCGACCGTTTTTTGTCGAACACTTACCCTCGTTCTTCTAAGGCTTGCCGTAATCTCCCCGTTGCTAGCCATTGTAACCCCCACTCGCACACTGACCTTTCTGTCCTGGGCCTCCACCAGCGCCAGAGAGGTTACATTAAAACAGAAAGAACGCCACTTCATAGTCCGCTTGGGAACCTTGCAACCTAATGGTATGAACATTAGCAAATGCCAGGTAACTAACGTGCAACTTCCCGCTTTCCCCTCGCTCTTTCTCTTGCTTCACGCGGACTCGCACCTGTTCATCCACCTCCACCTCCACCTTCAACCGATATTCCCTCCTCTCTCTTTATAATTCCAACCTGCTCAATCCTTCTCTCGCAACTTTTATCTTTTAACCTCTGGTCTCAACCACCTAACTATGAAAACGGTATTCACCCACTCATCATTCAACTCGCTTTGTCCTGCTGTTCCAGCCTTCTCCACCTTCCCACCAGAATCAGTCTGAAGAAGGGTCTCGAACCGAAATTCACCCATCCATGTCCTTAGCAGGCTTAGCTAGTTCGACGTGCCCTCTGCAACTCTCACCAACATCTACAGATGCACCATAGAAAGTATTTTATCAAGATGCATCACAGCTTGGTTTAGGATCAGCTCCATACAAGAACGCCAGAAATTGCTGCGAATTGTCCAGACCATCACACAAAGCACCCTCCGTTATATTGACTCAATTTATAAACCACGTGCCTCGGCAAGGCCAGCAGCATAATGAACTACTGCGCAGTAGTACTGATGGAGTGACACACTGTGCAGTGCACTGATGGAGTGACACAATGTGGGGTAGTACTGATGGAGTGACACAATGCGCTGTAGTACTGATGGAGTGATACCAGTTGATGCAGTACTGATGGAGTGACACAATGCGCTGTAGTACTGATGGAGTGACACAATGTGGGGTAGTACTGATGGAGTGACGCACTGTGCAGTGCACTGATGGAGTGACACAATGTGGGGTAGTACTGATGGAGTGACACAATGCGCTGTAGTACTGATGGAGTGACCCCAGTTGATGCAGTACGGGTGGATTAACATACTGTGGTTTGGTACAGATGGAGTGACAAAATTTGCAGTAGTACTGATGAAGTGACACACTTTGCAGTTGTTCTGATGGAATGATACACAGTGGGGCTCTACTAATGTAGTGACACACTACGGGTAATACTCATGGAGTGGCACAATGTGTAGTACTGTTGTTATGACAAACTGCGGAGTAGTACTGACGGTGTGACACACAGTGGAATAGCACTCATTTAGTGACAAATTGTGAGGCCATTGCATCAGTACTACCACGCAGTTTGTCACTCCGTCAGTACTACTTCAGTGTGCAACTACATCCCGTGGGGTAAAACTGATGGAGTGACACGCTGTGGAGCAGTACTGATGGAGTGACACACGGTGCGTATTACTGATGGACTGACACACTGCGCGGTTGTACTGACGGAGTGAGATACTTCGGTGTAGTGCTGATTGAATGACACACTGGGGGTAGTGTGGACAGAATGGCGCACAGTGGGCTAGTACTGAAGTATTGACCCAATCTTTGGTGGTACTGTCGGGTTGCACATTGTGGAATGGTAAGGACTGACGGTGGGGCAGTACAGATGGAGAGTTACAATGATGGGTGATACTAATTGAATGAGTCTGTGTGGTTGTACAAAATGGAATAACAAGCTTAAGGCAGTACTGATGGAGTGCATCACTGTGGTGTAATACTGATGGAATAACATATTGTAGGGTAGTACTGATGGAGTGACACGCTCCAGTGTTATACTGATGGAGTGTAACACTGTGGAGTAGTACTGGTGTAATGACGTACTGTGGAGGTGTATTGATGGAATGGCATACTGTGGGGTAGCACGGATGTAATAGCACATTCTGTTGGAGTGACGCAGTAATACTGATGGACTGACACGCTCTGCGGTAGTACTGTTGCGATGAAAAACTGTGGTGAAATAGTGATGGAATTACACACTATGGAGTCGCTGCAATGGGTTAGCACACTGTGGGGTAATGCGGATGGAATGGCAGATTTGAGGTAGTCCTGATGGTGTGAAACACTTTGGGGAGTACTGATGGAAGAACATACTGCGGGGAGCATTGATGGAGTGACACGTTCTAGGGTTGCACTGGAGTGACATGATGTGGGGCAGTGCCGATGTAGTGTAACAATATGGAGTTGTATTGATGCAGTGTGGTTTCACCGACGGAGTGAAACACTGAGCGGTAGTACTATGGTGATGACAAACTGTGGTGTAGTACTAATGCTGTGACACACTGTTTGGTAATACTGATGGAATGACACAATTTGTGGTAGCACTTATGGAGAGACCCACTGGGATATTCCTTATTGAATGATAAACATAGTGTAGTGCTAATGGCGTGAGGCATTGTGGGGAAATACTAATAGAGTGAAACTGTGGGGAATTACTGATGGAGTGACACAGTGAGATAGGGCTGATGGAGTGACATACTGTGGGGAATACTGATGGAGTGACACTGCGAGGCAGTACTGATGGTTGACACTATGGGGTAGTACTGATGGATTGACACGCTGCGTGGTAGTACTGATGGACTGATAGTGGATTTTTCTGATGGAGTGACACACGCTGGCGTAGTACTGATGCAATGATAACCCGAGTGATATTCCTGATGGTGCGATGCTCTATGGAGAGGCACTGATGTAGTGGCACAGTGTAGGGTAGTACAGATAGAGTAACAAACGATAATATATTACTGATGCAGTGGCACACTGTGGGCAGTGCTGGTGGAGTGTCACACTTTGTGGTAGTACTGATGGAATGGCACACTATGTGGCAGTACTGACGCAATAGCATGCTGTGGAATAGTACTGATTGTGTGATACCCTGCGGTGTAGTACTGTTGGATAGACATATACCAGAGTAATACTGGTGGATTGAAGCACTGTGGGGTAGTACTAATGGAAGGACTCATTGTTTAGTACTGATGGAGTGACACACCGTTGGATAGTACTGATAGAGTGACACCCTGTGTGGTAGTACTAATGGAATAATACACAAGGTAGTACTGATGTTGAAAAACACTGTGGGTGTGTATTGATGGAATGGTATATAGTGCGGTAGTACCAATGAAGTGCCAAGCTCTGGGGTTGTACTGATGGAGTGCCATAGTGTGTTCTATTAATGATCGTCTAACACCCTGTAGGCTTGTATTGATGGAGTGATGACCAGTGGGGTAGTATTGATGGAGTGACACAATGTGGGCAGTACAGATGGAGCAATACACTTTGGGGTTGTACTAGTGAAGTGACAGACTGTGGGCAGGTACTGATGGAGTAATTTTTTTTGGTGTATTACTGATCGAGTGACACAGTGCGCGGTAGTAATGATGGAGGAACAAGCGATATGGTAGTACTGATGTCGTGGCACACTGTCGGATAGTATTAATGGTGTGAAACTAAATGGGGCAGTACTGATGTAATGACACATTATGGTGTAGTTCTGATGGAGTGACACATTGAGGAGGAGAACTGATCGAATGACGCACTGTGGGATAGTACTGATGGAATGACTATCCATTTGCTAGTACTGATTGGCGTTATATGGGATAGTACTGAATGAATGACACGCTGTGATGCGGTAATGATGGAGTAACCGACGATATGGTAGTACTGATGGAGTGACACGCTGTGCGATAATGCTTAAGGATTAGCATCTTGTGGGGTAGTAGTGAAGGATTGGTATATTTTGTGGTAGTACTGATATAGTGACACATTCGATGGTATTATTGAAAGGGTGAAAAACTGTGGGTAGAACTGATGAAATTGCATACGTAAGGTGGTACTGACAGAGAGAAACACCGTCATGAAAGAAATGATGGCATGACATACTGTGGGGTTGTACTGATGAGAGTGACACGCTCTTGGGTACTACTAATGGAGTAACATGTAGTACTGATGGAGTGACATACTGTGAAGTAGTATTGATGGAGTAACCTAACGTAGGGTAGTGCTGAAGTAATGGCACATTCTGGGGTAGTACTGATGGGGTGACACACTTTGCGGTAGTACAGTTGTTATGACATAATGTGGGATGGAATTGATGGAGTGACACTGCGCTAGCACTGGTGGTGTGGCGCACTGTGGGGTAGTACTGGTGTAACGGTATACAGTGGGATTGTACTGATGGAGTGACGCACTGTGGAGTAGTACTGGTGTAACGGTATACAGTGGGATTGTACTGATGGAGTGACGCACTGTAGGGTAGTACTGGCGTAACGGTATACTGTTGGATAGTACTGATGGAGTGACGCACTGTAGGGTAGTACTGTTGTAACGGTATACTGTGGGATTGTACTGATGGAGTGATATCGGCGAGACGAAGCGCAACCTCGGCGATCGTTTCGCTGAACAGTTCCACACAGTTCTACCTGATCTCCCGGTTGCTCAGCACTTTAACTCATCCCCGCTCCCCCATTCCCAATCTGAACTTTCTGTCCTGGGCATCCTCCATTGTCAGGGTGAGGCCCAGCGCAAATTGGAGGAACAGCACCCCATGCTTCGCTTGGGCAGCTAACATACCAGCGAGATGAACATTGACTTCTCTAACTTCAATTAGCCCTTGCTTTCCCTCTCTCTCCATCCCATTCCTTCCCAGCTCTCACACCAGTCTCACTGTCTCCAACAAAATTCTATCTCTTTCCCGCCGACCTCTCTGACATCAGTCTAAAGTAGGGTCTCGATCCGAAACGTCATCCATTCTTTCTCTCCAGAGATGCTGCCTGTCTCATTGAGTTACACCAGCATTTTGTGTCTATCTTCCATTTAAACCAGCATCTGCATTTCTTTCCTACAAGAAGTACAAGGCACGGCAGGACTTTCGGCAAATAATAGCTGTGCCGAACATGAGACGACCAACCTTACCTGCCTGCTCACAATGCATATCCCTTCATTACCTGAAAATCTTAGCTTGTCTTAAATATCACTATTGTTACTGCGTCCAACACCAGTGGAGTTGGTGGTAAGATTTTAGGACCCGTTATACATGATGATGTGACAGAGTATTTATAAGTGCACGATGAAATAGGCATAAGTTGGCATGGCTTTGTGAAGGGAAGGTCGTGTTTGATAAATTTGCTGGAATTATTTGAAGAAGTAAATAGCAAGACAGCCAAAGGAGAGACAGTAGGTGTTGTTTACTTTGATTTTCAGAAAACCTTTGACCAGGTGTCATAAGATGGCTGCTTAGGAAGATGAGAGCCCACGGTGTCAAAGGGCAGATACCAGCATGGATAACTGGTTGGCTGGATGGCAGAAGACAAAGAGTGGCAATAAAGGGGATTTTTTTCTCTTTGGCTAACAGTAACTAGTGGAGATCTTCAAGGATCGGTGTTTGTCCGCTACTCCACATTTTATATTATGATTTGGACGAGGGGATTGAAGGCTTTGTGGCCAAGTTTGCGGATGTTACGAAAAGAGGTGGAAGGGCAGGTAGTTTAGAGAAAGCATGGACTCCGCAGAAGGACTTGGACATGTTGGGGGAATGGATAGAGAAGTGGCAGATGGAATATAGTGTAGCAAAGTGCGGAGTATTTTGTAGTAGGAATAATGGCGTAGACTATTGTCTAAGTGGGGAAATAATCCATAAATCGGAAGTGCAAAGGGACTTGGGAGTGCTGGTTAAGGATTCCCAATTTTTTTATCTGCAAGTTGAATCGGTGAGAATGATCAGCCATGATCACATTGAATGGTGGTGCTGGCTCGAAGGGCCGAATGGCCTACTCCTGCACCTATTGTCTATTGTCTAATGGAAGCAAACTCACTGCTTGCATTTATTTCAAGAGGACTTGTATACAGAAACACGGATGTAATGTTGAGGCTATACAAGGCGCTGGGAAGGCCGCATTTGGAATATTGTGAGCAATTCTGGGCACCATATGAGAGGAAAGGTGTGCTGGCTCTGGAGAGGTTCCAGAGGAGGTTTACAAGAATGATCCCAGCAATAAGTTAACCTATGGCGAGCGTTTGTCGGCTCCCGGTTTGCACTCGGAGTTTAGAATTAGGAGGGTGGACCTCATTGAAACATACAGATATGTGAATGGTTTAGATCCAGTGGATGTGGAAAGTATGTTTCCACTTGTGTTAGCGTCTCGGACAAGAGATCATTTCCTCAGAATTAATCTACGTTCTCTTTTGAAGATGATCAGAAATTTATTTAGTCAGAAGGTGATGAATTTGTGGAATTATTTGCCACAACAGGGTGTGTAGGTCACGTTAGTGGATATTTAAAGGCGTAGACAGAAAGATTCTTGATTAATACAGGTATCAGAAGTTATGGGGAGAAGGCAGGAGAATGGGGTTTGGAGGGAAAAAGCTTGGCGGATAAGACGATCGGCCGAATGGTCTAATTCTACTCCTATTCCTTATCACCCAATGGCCACCGGCGGTATTGCGTTCGATGCACACACTGCCCCTTGCTTTCCCCGCACACCTCGTTTAAACTTCATCCCTTTCACCATAAAGGGGTGGCCTTCAATACTTGATATTTCCATCTTGACAAGAATGTTCTGACTGTTTACCATATCTTTGCCTCTCATAATTTGCTATCGATCTATCAGGTTACTGCCCGAACTCCGATGAATCAGTCCAACGTCTGGTTGTTCATACGCCCCAGGCGATGTTCTTGTAAACGCGTTGAACACGATTTCCGAAGCGCCCATATCCTTCGTGTACGAGAGCGAACATAACTGTACACAATGCTGCAAAAGCGGCCGAAGTAAAGTTCTCTAAAGTTGAATATTGACATCTGACTGATATTCAATGACTCTGTCAAATATAGCAAGCATTCTACGTGGCTTATTTATTACTCTAAACGTACTACCACGATTTGCGTGTTTCGCATTGGGAACTCAAGGTCCATCATAAGCAATGCTGATGCTGCGATGCACTTATATTGTACAGACAGTGAGGGCTGTTGTGCATCGATGTTGCAGTGTACTGCTGGTGTTCATCCACGGGAGGGCGCCCTGACAGGATATTGCCACTGTACATGCACTGAGGTGCGCTGTGTGTGGATGTTGCAGTGTGCTGCTGATGTTCGTCCACAGGAGAGCGATGTCACAGTCTATTGCCACTGTACATCCACTGGGGTGCGCTGTGTGAGGATGCTGCAGTGCACTGCTAAAAAACAACACTGGGTACAAAAGTCATAGCAGCAGAGTTAGTGCACCAAGGCCCATCGAGTCCACTCCTGCATTCTATCATGGCTTACCTATCGTTCCCACTCAACAAGATCTCCCTCTCTCACGAGGCCCACAGATGATCAGAGAGAGAGAGCGCACCCCTCAAATAGCTGCCTAGATAGAGAGCTACCTATTTACTATCAATATCTCCAGCTATCTCGCTGATAGCTGATATACAGATATCCAGCTTTCTAGCTGTCTAGCATTGCATGTAGATAGCTATCTAGGTAGTTCGCTATCTTGCTATCGAGATAGCTCACACGCTGTCTGGCAGTCTATCCTGCTGGCTAGCACTCCAGTTCTCGAGATAGCTTGATTGATAGGTAAAGAGCTAACTATTTGGTAGCAACATAACTAGGACACTAACTTGCCTGAGGGCTAGAGAGATAGATAATTAGATAACTAGATTGTTAGCCAACAGCTTTGGCGGCTAGATAGTGGTTTAGCATGAGGGAGCTTTGCTAGATGGCTAGTGAGTTAAGCATCTAGCCAGTTATACCAGTAGATAGCTCACGAGCCAGATCGCAAGGGAGTTTAAAAGCGATTAATGAGCTATGTAGCTAGATCGAAATAGGTCTCTCTCGTTCTGCCTTTCACCCCCCCCCCCCCCCCCCCCCCGAGAGCGAGCGATCGAGAGACCGCACTCCACAAAGAGCTGCCTACGTAACAAGCTAACTATTTTTGCTATGCAGAGATCCAGCTATCACACCATCCATCTGTCTAGCGTTCAAGCTATCTAGCCATGCAGGTATTTGGCTATCTAGAAAGCTAACACGCTATCTGGCTGTCTTTCCCGCTGGTAATCAATCTATATAACTTGATATCCAGCTTCCTAGCTGTCATGCTAACTAGCTAAACAGCTATCCACCTATGTAGGGAGCCTGCTACCTATCAATTTGACTATTCATCCAGCTGTTAGCTCTATAGCTAACAGACTAACTAGCTATCTATCTATCTGTCTATCTATCTTCCTATCTAGCTATCCACCCAGCTATATAGCTATTTAGTCTTGTAGGAATTTACCAAGCGAGCTACCTTATTATCTAGCTAACTATATATTTAGCTATCTACCTAGTTATCTATCCTGTTGGCTAGCAATCCACCTATCTAGCTATCCAGCTATCTAGCTCGCAGTCTAACGAGCTATCTAGTGATTTAATTATAGAGCTATCTATCCATTTATCTCTGTAGCAATGAATCTAGCTATTTGTTTCTTAAACTGGCTATCTAGCTATCTACCTACCACCTATTGCTACCTAGCTATCAAGCCATTTAGCCATGTCGTCATCTATCTATCTAGCTAGCTGCTAAGCTATCTAGCTATCTAGCCAGCTGGCCATCAAGCTTGCTAGCCATCTACTCATCAAGCCATCTCGCCATCTGCCCATCCAGCCTTCTGGCTTTATTCAGCTCGCCATCTACCAAGCGAGCCAGCTTCCCAGCTGATCAATTTCCCAAGTAGCCAGCTAGCCTTCCAACCGTCTAGCCAGAAAGCCATTTAGCCATCTCGGCATCCAGCCATATATATATATATAGCCGGCGTGAGCGATCTATCTGTCAATTTAGCTTGCAAGGTAGCTATCTACAAACCTAGATATGACTAGATCTCCCTCTGTGCGCCTCGCGAGAGAGAGAGCGCACCCCACAGAGAGCTGCCTATATCTCTAGCTAGCGATCTTGCAATCTAGTTATTCATCTATCTACACATCCAGCTTTCTAGCTTTCAAGTTATGCAATGCGGGTAGCTAGCTACCCAGGTAGCAAACTATGTTGCTATTTGTCCATCCTATTGGCTAGAAATCTAACTCACTGGTTATCCAGCCATCTAGTTATCAGGCCAGCCAGCTACTACTGAATTCCAGCGAAGACAAGCCCAATCGTTACAAACTCCAGTAGTGGTCTCACCAGGGCCCGATACAACTGCAGAAGGGCCTCTTTACTCCTATACTCAAATCCTCTCGTTATGAAGGCCAACATGCCATTTGCATTAGTGCGTTTTTCTGCTCGCTCTCATATTATAGACAATAGACGATAGGTGCAGGTGTAGGCCATTCGGCCATTCCAGCCAGCACCACCACTCAATGTGATCATGGCTGATCAATCGCAATGAGTACCCCGTTCCTGCCTTCTCCCCATAACCCCTGACTCCGCTATCCTCCGCTATTGCAGCTTTCCATAATTAACTAGGGCAGACCTCAACATCCAGACATATGGTCACACCCATTGTCGTCAGTCTGTTCCCCACTCCCTCTGTGTGGAATCTTTCTCCTCACTTCCCATTTGTTCCGTCAGGACCTTCATCCTGTTCTCCCGAACAGATAGACGGAACATCTCATTCCGACCCTCAGCCATACGCTATGCTACGCAGCACATCCCATGTTCTTTCCTGACAATCTCAGTGAACCATTTACCTATTTTATAATAATTCAGCTCCTTGTGCTCGACCTCACTGGGAGTAGGGCCGAAACGTCGAATTAGACCTGTTGCTTTCACAGACCTGCTTGACCAGCTGAGTTCCTCCAATATTCAAGATTCCAGGTTTAGTATCTTTATTCCCTTTTGATACGAAACTTTTTTTCTGGCTCGGTGGAAGATATTTGTTTTATCCTCCTGCTGATCACTGTCCTTTGCCAAAGTCTAAACTTACAGCGCGGAAACAGGCCCTTCGGCGCATCGAGTCCGCTCCAACCAGCGATCCTCGCATATTAACTCAATCCTACATGCACTTGGCTCATACCAAGCCAATTAACCTACAAACCTGTAGGTCTTTGGAGTGTGGAAGGAAACCAACAATCTCGGAGAAAACTCATGGGGGAACGTACGAACTGCGAACAGACAGCACCGTAGTCGGAATCGAACCAGGGTCTTCAGCTGCAAGCGTTGTAAGGCAGCAACTCTACTTGTGCGCTCATAGTTAGTATGTTTGCAACTGACACCAAACCAATGTTTACAGATGGCGGCGAATACGTTGAAAGGCGCACGATTTCAAAACCGGGCCAGATGGTACGTTCGGACCGACCGCTCACTGAGAATTGATCTTCGTGAAAAATGCCATCATGCTTGATTTATGAAAATGTTGCCAGCACTCGAGGGCCTGGGCTACAGGGCTTGGTTGGACATGTTTGGACTTTATTCCTAGGAGCACAGGGGCCTGAGAGGTGACCTCTGCAGGCGAAAAGGGTATGAGGGGAACAAATGGAGTGAAGGCACAGTCTATTTAACAGGGTAGGAAAATCAAGCACGATACGGCATGGGTTTATGGTGAGAGGTGTTAATGTTTAATATAAACGTGAGGGGCAACTATTTCATTCAGAGGGTTGAGGAAATGTTAAACGACCTGCCCAGAAACATGCTGAGACACACACAATGTGAAGGACATTTGGACAGGTACACGGTTTGGAAAGGTTTTCGGGGATATGGGCAAACCGAGTTAGACCAGATGGTCCATTTTAATCGACACGTGGATGTTGGGCCTGTTTCCGCGCTATATGTCTCCATGCTTTATGATGGCTGCCATCGGGAGGTATTAGACAGAACCATCGAAACAATGTTCAAAGCGGTTATCCAACAGTAGAGATGCATTGGTCGGCTCGTAAACAGTGGTGGTCATCAGAGCCAATGCAGTCGCCAGGCATCCGCCTGCTTGAATTGAGCGCCCAGTCTGATTTGGAATCCTCTTATCCCTGTTTGATTTGCAGAGATCAAACTTGTCCTTCGTGTTCCGTTCAGGGTCATCTTGCTTCAAAGCCTTAGATCAGGACATTAACCAAGTGTGAATCTCCCTTTTCATCCAAGGCTTCTGATTAGGACGAGACCTAAATGTCTCTATTGAAAAACAGCCGTCACGTGCATTTCTTGACGAAACCGAACACTTCCCTCGACAGACCGCGGACCGCTGGTCTCACGGCGTCCGGACGCGCGTTTTCATTCCGTGAGAAATCCTCGCATATTTTCCGATTTTATGTTTCCTGAGTTTTTGCATCAGATTGTCATTATTCCGGCTCCCGCTCCGGGGGAAACACTGTGCTATTTGTGCGTCTCCTTTCATCAATCGGCAACGGTGCCTCACCAGTTGAATCCCGAGCAGGTGGCCGGGGTTCGATTCCGATCACCGCAACATTCCCAATGCACGGGAAATCTGCCTTCAGGGAGCAAAGATACTTAATTCCGATAGCAATTCATGCATAGACTCATAGAGTCATAGAATGATACAGAGTGGAAACAGGCCATTCGGCCGAACTTACCCACACCGGCCAACATGTTCCAGCTACACGACTCCCACCTGGCCGCGTATGGCCCATATGCCTCCAAACCTGTCCGATCCATGTACTTTTCGAACTGCTTCTTACATGTTTGGACAGTCCCTACCTCAACGACCTCCTCTGGCAGCTTGTTCCATACATCCACCATCTTTTGCGTGAAAAATTTACCCACCAGGTTCCTACTAATCTTTCCACATTCACCTTAAACCTATAAATGATGCAGGAAGGTGTTCTGGAGTAAAATGGATCCCATAGGCAATTATTATTCACTGTGAGGTCGTCTGTGCATCGGGGATGGAATTTCCATTCAAGATCCGTTGCCCTGTAAACGGAAGTGCATCTTCCTGATCCCTTTATTGCAGATTCCCACCCCAGACGAGGACAGATCCCAACATGCCCAGATAACATTTAACACAAAGTGACGCCACTCTGTTCACCACCCGCTCTCTGTCTATTCCATTCAGTGGAACCTCTCTCTTCACTCCCCATCTGTTCCGTCAT
>NW_027603419.1:0-15673 GCF_053455715.1 Rhinoraja longicauda
TGGAGATTTTTTAAAAATATATAGTTTTGGAGAGTTTGAGAAAGGGAGGGAGGGAGGGAGGGAGGGAGAGAGGGAGAGAGAGAGAGAGAGAGGGAGGGAGGGTGAGATGGGGAGGGAGGGAGAGAGAGGGGAGAGAGAGAGATTCACCCACGTACAACAAACTCAAAAAGCTACGAGCTTTAATTTATAGAAACAGAAACAGAAAATAGGTGCAGGAGTAGGCCATTCGGCCCTTCGAGCCTGTAGACACCGCCATTCAATATGATCATGGCTGATCATCCAGCTCAGTAGCCTGTACCTGCCTTCTCTCCATACCCCCTGATCCCTTTAGCCACAAGGGCCACATCCAACTCCCTGTTAAATATAGCCAATGAACTGGCCTCAACTACCTTCTGTGGCAGAGAGTTCCACTGGCAGAGAATTCCAGTGGAATTTATCAAATAAAATAAATTTATCAAAAAGCTACGAGCTTTCATTTATAAAATATCTTTTAATAGCAAGAGGTGGAGAGAGAGGAGGTGGAGAGAGAGAGGGAAGGGGAGAGAGAGGAGAGAGAGAGAGAGATTCACACACACACAAACAAACTCAAAAAGCTACGAGCTTTGATTTATAAATTTATCAAAAAACTGCGAGCTATAATTTATAAATTTATCAATAAGCTACGAGCTTTAAATTATAAACAGGCATGTTGGCCGGTGTGGGCAGGTGGGACTAGTGTAGATGGGGCATGTTGGCCGGTGTGGGCAGGTGGGACTAGTGTAGATGGGGCATGTTGGTCGGTGTGGGCAGGTGGGACTAGTGTAGATGGGGCATGTTGGTCAGTGTGGGCAGGTGGGACTAGTGTAGATGGGTCATGTTGGTCTGTGTGGGCGGGTGGGACTAGTGTAGATGGGGCATGATGGCTGGTGTGGGCAGGTGGGACTAGTGTAGATGGGGCATGTTGGTCTGTGTGGGCGGTTGGGGCTAGTGTAGATGGGGCATGTTGGCCGGTGTGGGCAGGTGGGACTAGTGTAGATGGGGCATGTTGGTCGGTATGGGCAGGTGGGACTAGTGTAGATGGGGCATGTTGGTCGGTGTGGGCAGGTGGGACTAGTGTAGATGGGGCATGTTGGTCGGTGTGGGCAGGTGGGACTAGTGTAGATGGGGCATGTTGGTCGGTGTGGGCAGGTGGGACTAGTGTAGATGGGGCATGTTGGTCTGTGTGGGCAGGTGGGACTAGTGAAGATGGGGCATGTTGGCCGGTGTGGGAAGGTGGGACTTGTGTAGATGGGGCATGTTGGGCGGTGTGGGCAGGTGGGACTAGTGTAGATGGGGCATGTTGGGCGGTGTGGGCAGGTGGGACTAGTGTAGATGGGGCATGTTAGAAACATAGAAAATAGGTGCAGGAGTAGGCCATTCGGCCCTTCGAGCCTGCACCGCCATTCAATATGATCATGGCTGATCATCCAGCTCAGTAGCCTGTACCAGCCTTCTCTCCATACCCCCTGATCCCTTTAGCAAAAAGGGCCACATCTAACTCTTAAATATAGCCAATGAACTGGCCTCAACTACCCTCTGTGGCAGAGAATTCCACAGATTCACCACTCTCTGTGTGAAGAAATGTTTTCTCATCTCGGTCCTAAAAGACTTCCCCCTTATCCTTAAGCTGTGACCCCTGGTTGTAGACTCCCCCAACATCGGGAACAATCTTCCCGCATCTAGCCTCTCCAACCCCTTAAGAATTTTATATGTTTCTATAAGATCCCCCCTCAGTCTTCTAAATTCCAGCGAGTATAAGCCCAGTCTATCCAGTCTTTCCTCATATGAAAGTCCCACCATCCCAGGGATCAATCTGGTGAACCTTCTCTGTACTCCCTCTAAGGCAAGAACGTCTTTCCTCAGGTTAGGAGACCAAAACTGCACACAATACTCCAGGTGCGGTCTCACCAAGGCCTTGTACAACTGCAGCAGAACCTCCCTGCTCCTATACTCAAATCCTCTTGCTCTGAATGCCAACATACCATTCACTTTCTTCACTGCCTGCTGCACCTGCATGCTTGCTTTCAATGACTGGTGCACCATGACACCCAAGTCACGTTGCATCTCCCCTTCTCCCAATCGGTCACCATTCAGGTAATACTCTGCTTTCCTGTTCTTGCCACCAAAGTGGATAACATCACATTTATCCACATTATATTGCATCTGCCATGCATTTGCCCACTCGCCTAATCTATCCAAGTCACTCTGCAACCTCCTAGCATCCTCCAAGCACATGTTGGTCTGTGTGGGCGGGTGGGACTAGTGTAGATGGGGCATGTTGGTCTGTGTGGGCGGGTGGGACTAGTGTAGATGGGGCATGTTGGCCGGTGTGGGCAGATGGGACTAGTGTAGATGGGGCATGTGGGACGGTGTGGGCAGGTGGGACTAGTGTAGATGGGGCATGTTGGTCAGTGTGGGCAGGTGGGACTAGTGTAGATGGGGCATGTTGTTCAGTGTGGGCGGGTGGGATTAGTGTAGATGGGGCATGTTGGTCAGTGTGGGCAGGTGGGACTAGTGTAGATGGGGCATGTTGGACGGTGTGGACGGGTGGGACTAGTGTAGATGGGGCATGTTGGTCAGTGTGGGCGGGTGGGACTAGTGTAGATGGGGCATGTTGGTCAGTGTGGGCGGGTGGGACTAGTGTAGATGGGGCATGTTGGTCAGTGTGGGCGGGTGGGACTCGTGTAGATGGGGCATGTTGGTCGGTGTGGGCGGGTGGGACTAATGTAGATGGGGCATGTTGGTCGGTGTGGGCAGGTGGGACTAGTGTAGATGGGGCATGTTGGTCGGTGTGGGCAGGTGGGACTAGTGTAGATGGGGCATGTTGGTCGGTGTGGGACTAGTGTAGATGGGGCATGTTGGTCGGTGTGGGCAGGTGGGACTAGTGTAGATGGGTCATGTTAGAAACATAGAAACATAGAAAATAGGTGCAGGAGTAGGCCATTCGGCCCTTCGAGCCTGTACTCACCGCCATTCAATATGATCATGGCTGATCATCCAGCTCAGTATCCCGTACCTGCCTTCTCTCCATACCCCCTGACCCCTTTAGCCACAAGGGCCACATCTAACTCCCTCTTAAATATAGCCAATGAACTGGCCTCAACTACCTTCTGTGGCAGAGAGTTCCACTGGCAGAGAATTCCAGTGGAATTTATCAAATAAAATAAATTTATCAAAAAGCTACGAGCTTTAATTTATAAATTTATCAAAAAGCTACGAGTTTTAATTTTTAAATTTATCAAAAAGCTACGAGCTTTAAATTTATAAATTTATCAAAAAGCTACGAGCTTTAATTTTTTTAGTTTATCAAAAAGCTACGAGCTTTAATTTTTAAATTTATCAAAAAGCTACGAGCTTTCATTGATAAAATATCTTTTAATAGCAAGAGGTGGAGAGAGAGGAGGGGGAGAGAGAGAGGGAAGGGGAGAGAGAGGAGAGAGAGAGAGAGATTCACACACACACAAACAAACTCAAAAAGCTACGAGCTTTAATTTATAAATTTATCAAAAACCTACGAGCTTTAATTTATAAATTTATCAAAAAGCTACGAGCTTTAATTTATAAATTTATCAAAAAGCTACGAGCTTTAATTTATAAACCGGCATGTTGGTCGGTGTGGGCAGGTGGGACTAGTGTAGATGGGGCATGTTGGCCGGTGTGGGCGGGTGGGACTAGTGTAGATGGGGCATGTTGGTCGGTGTGGTCAGGTGGGACTAATGTAGATGGGGCATGTTGGCCGGTGTGGGCAGGTGGGACTAGTGTAGGTGGGGCATGTTGGTCTGTGTGGGCGGGTGGTACTAGTGTAGATGGGGCATGATGGCTGGTGTGGGCAGGTGGGACTAGTGTAGATGGGGCATGTTGATCTGTGTGGGCGGTTGGGACTAGTGTAGATGGGGCATGTTGGCCGGTGTGGGAAGGTGGGACTAGTGTAAATGGGGCATGTTGGTCTGTGTGGGCAGGTGGGACTAGTGTAGATGGGGCATGTTGGCCGGTGTGGGCAGGTGGGACTAGTGTAGATGGGGCATGTTGGGCGGTGTGGGCAGGTGGGACTAGTGTAGATGGGGCATGTTAGAAACATAGAAAATAGGTGCAGGAGTAGGCCATTCGGCCCTTCGAGCCTGCACCGTCATTCAATATGATCATGGCTGATCATCCAGCTCAGTAGCCTGTACCTGCCTTCTCTCCATACCCCCTGATCCCTTTAGCAAAAAGGGCCACATCTAACTCTTAAATATAGCCAATGAACTGGCCTCAACTACCTTCTGTGGCAGAGAATTCCACAGATTCACCACTCTCTGTGTGAAGAAATGTTTTCTCATCTCGGTCCTAAAAGACTTCCCCCTTATCCTTAAGCTGTGACCCCTGGTTCTGGACTCCCCCAACATTGGGAACAATCTTCCCGCATCTAGCCTCTCCAACCCCTTAAGAATTTTATATGTTTCTATAAGATCCCCCCTCAGTCTTCTAAATTCCAGCGAGTATAAGCCCAGTCTATCCAGTCTTTCCTCATATGAAAGTCCCACCATCCCAGGGATCAATCTGGTGAACCTTCTCTGTACTCCCTCTAAGGCAAGAAAGTCTTTCCTCAGGTTAGGAGACCAAAACTGCACACAATACTCCAGGTGCGGTCTCACCAAGGCCTTGTACAACTGCAGCAGAACCTACCTGCTCCTGTACTCAAATCCTCTTGCTATGAATGCCAACATACCATTCACTTTCTTCACTGCCTGCTGCACCTGCATGCTTGCTTTCAATGACTGGTGCACCATGACACCCAGGTCACGTTGCATCTCCCCTTCTCCCAATCGGTCACCATTCAGGTAATACTCTGCTTTCCTGTTCTTGCCGCCAAAGTGGATAACATCACATTTATCCATATTATATTGCATCTGCCATGCATTTGCCCACTCTCCTTATCTATCCAAGTCACTCTGCAGCCTCCTCGCATCCTCCTAGCACATGTTGGTCTGTGTGGGCGGGTGGGACTAGTGTAGATGGGGCATGTTGGCCGGTGTGGGCAGGTGGGACTAGTGTAGATGGGGCATGTTGGTCGGTGTGGGCAGGTGGGACTAGTGTAGATGGGGCATGTTGGTCTGTGTGGGCAGGTGGGACTAGTGTAGATGGGGCATGTTGGCCGGTGTGGGCAGGTGGGACTAGTGTAGATGGGGCATGTTGGGCGGTGTGGGCAGGTGGGACTAGTGTAGATGGGGCATGTTGGGCGGTGTGGGCAGGTGGGACTAGTGTAGATGGGGCATGTTAGAAACATAGAAAATAGGTGCAGGAGTAGGCCATTCGTCCCTTCGAGCCTGCACCGCCATTCAATATGATCATGGCTGATCATCCAGCTCAGTAGCCTGTACCTGCCTTCTCTCCATACCCCCTGATCCCTTTAGCAAAAAGGGCCACATCTAACTCTTAAATATAGCCAATGAACTGGCCTCAACTACCTTCTGTGGCAGAGAATTCCACAGATTCACCACTCTCTGTGTGAAGAAATGTTTTCTCATCTCGGTCCTAAAAGACTTCCCCCTTATCCTTAAGCTGTGACCCCTGGTTCTGGACTCCCCCAACATCGGGAACAATCTTCCCGCATCTAGCCTCTCCAACCCCTTAAGAATTTTATATGTTTCTATAAGATCCCCCCTCAGTCTTCTAAATTCCAGCGAGTATAAGCCCAGTCTATCCAGTCTTTCCTCATATGAAAGTCCCACCATCCCAGGGATCAATCTGGTGAACCTTCTCTGTACTCCCTCTAAGGCAAGAAAGTCTTTCCTCAGGTTAGGAGACCAAAACTGCACACAATACTCCAGGTGCGGTCTCACCAAGGCCTTGTACAACTGCAGCAGAACCTACCTGCTCCTGTACTCAAATCCTCTTGCTATGAATGCCAACATACCATTCACTTTCTTCACTGCCTGCTGCACCTGCATGCTTGCTTTCAATGACTGGTGCACCATGACACCCAGGTCACGTTGCATCTCCCCTTCTCCCAATCGGTCACCATTCAGGTAATACTCTGCTTTCCTGTTCTTGCCGCCAAAGTGGATAACATCACATTTATCCATATTATATTGCATCTGCCATGCATTTGCCCACTCTCCTAATCTATCCAAGTCACTCTGCAGCCTCCTAGCATCCTCCTAGCACATGTTGGTCTGTGTGGGCGGGTGGGACTAGTGTAGATGGGGCATGTTGGCCGGTGTGGGCAGGTGGGACTAGTGTAGATGGGGCATGTTGGTCGGTGTGGGCAGGTGGGACTAGTGTAGATGGGGCATGTTGGTCTGTGTGGGCAGGTGGGACTAGTGTAGATGGGGCATGTTGGCCGGTGTGGGCAGGTGGGACTAGTGTAGATGGGTCATGTTGGTCGGTGTGGGCAGGTGGGACTAGTGTAGATGGGGCATGTTGGCCGGTGTGGGAAGGTGGGACTAGTGTAGATGGGGCATGTTGGGCGGTGTGGGCAGGTGGGACTAGTGTAGATGGGGCATGTTGGGCGGTGTGGGCAGGTGGGACTAGTGTAGATGGGGCATGTTAGAAACATAGAAAATAGGTGCAGGAGTAGGCCATTCGGCCCTTCGAGCCTGCACCGCCATTCAATATGATCATGGCTGATCATCCAGCTCAGTAGCCTGTACCTGCCTTCTCTCCATACCCCCTGATCCCTTTAGCAAAAAGGGCCACATCTAACTCTTAAATATAGCCAATGAACTGGCCTCAACTACCTTCTGTGGCAGAGAATTCCACAGATTCACCACGCTCTGTGTGAAGAAATGTTTTCTCATCTCGGTCCTAAAAGACTTCCCCCTTATCCTTAAACTGTGACCCCTGGTTCTGGACTCCCCCAACATCGGGAACAATCTTCCCGCATCTAGCCTCTCCAACCCCTTAAGAATTTTATATGTTTCTATAAGATCCCCCCTCAGTCATCTAAATTCCAGCGAGTATAAGCCCAGTCTATCCAGTCTTTCCTCATATGAAAGTCCCACCATCCCAGGGATCAATCTGGTGAACCTTCTCTGTACTCCCTCTAAGGCAAGAAAGTCTTTCCTCAGGTTAGGAGATCAAAACTGCACACAATACTCCAGGTGCGGTCTCACCAAGGCCTTGTACAACTGCAGCAGAACCTCCCTGCTCCTATACTCAAATCCTCTTGCTATGAATGCCAACATACCATTCACTTTCTTCACTGCCTGCTGCACCTGCATGCTTGCTTTCAATGACTGGTGCACCATGACACCCAGGTCACGTTGCATCTCCCCTTCTCCCAATCGGTCACCATTCAGGTAATACTCTGCTTTCCTGTTCTTGCCGCCAAAGTGGATAACATCACATTTATCCACATTATATTGCATCTGCCATGCATTTGCCCACTCACCTAATCTATCCAAGTCACTCTGCAGCCTCCTAGCATCCTCCTAGCACATGTTGGTCTGTGTGGGCGGGTGGGACTAGTGTAGATGGGGCATGTTGGCCGGTGTGGGCAGGTGGGACTAGTGTAGATGGGGCATGTTGGACGGTGTGGGCAGGTGGGACTAGTGTAGATGGGGCATGTTGGTCAGTGTGGGCATGTGGGACTAGTGTAGATGGGGCATGTTGGTCGGTGTGGGCAGGTGGGACTAGTGTAGATGGGGCATGTTGGTCGGTGTGGGCAGGTGGGACTAGTGTAGATGGGGCATGTTGGTCGGTGTGGGCAGGTGGGACTAGTGTAGATGGGGCATGTTGGTCGGTGTGGGCAGGTGGGACTAGTGTAGATGGGGCATGTTGGTCCGTGTGGGCAGGTGGGACTAGTGTAGATGGGGCATGTTGGTCAGTGTGGGCGGGTGGGACAAGTGTAGATGTGGCATGTTGGTCAGTGTGGGCAGGTGGGACTAGTGTAGATGGGGCATGTTGGTCGGTGTGGGCGGGTGGGACTAGTGTAGATAGGGCATGTTGGTCAGTGTGGGCAGGTGGGACTAGTGTAGATGGGGCATGTTGGTCTGTGTGGGCAGGTGGGACTAGTGTAGATGGGGCACTCCATCAGTACTATTCAACAGTATACCATTACACTAGTACTACCCTACAGTGCGTCACTCCATCAGTGCTACCGCACAGTGTCACTCCATCAATCCCATCCCACATTATGTCACAACTGTACTACCGCACAGTGTGTCACCCCATCAGAACTACCCCAGAATGTGCCATTACTTCAACACTACTCCATCATTACTGCATCACAACGTGTCATTCATTCGGTACTATCCCATATAATGCCCTTGCATCAGTACTAGCAAATGGATAGTTATTCCAACAGTACTATCCCACAGTGCGTCATTCCATCAGTTCTCCCCCAATGTGTCACTCCATCAGAACTACACTTTGAGTCCTTCAATCAGTACTATAATGTATCATTACATCAGTACCGCCCAATTTAGTTTCACACCATTAATACTATCCGACAGTGTGCCACGACATCAGTACTACCATATCGCTTGTTCCTCCATCAGTACAACCGCACACTGTGTCGCTCTATCAATAATACACCAAACTGTGTCACTCTATCAGTACTATCCAACGGTGTGTCACTCCATCAGTACTATACAATGAGTCCTTCCATCAGTACTACCCCACAGTGTTTCAATCCACCAGTATTACTCTGGTATATGTCTATCCAACAGTACTACACCGCAGGGTATCACACAATCAGTACTCTCCCACAGTATGCTATTGCGTCAGTACTGCCACATAGTGTGCCATTCCATCAGTACTACCACAAAGTGTGTCACTCCACCAGCACTGCCCACAGTGTGCCACTGCATCAGTAATAAAATATAGTTTGTTACTCTATCTGTACTACCCTACACTGTGCCACTCCATCAGTGCCTCCCTATTGAGCATCGCACCATCAGGAATATCACACGGGTTATCATTGCATCAGTACTACGCCAGCGTGCAACACTCCATCAGAACAATCCATTATTACTCCATCAGTACTACCTCGCAGTGTGTCACTCCATCAGTACTACCCACAGTGTCAACCATCAGTACTTCCTTGCAGTGTCACTCCATCATTATTCCCCACAGTATGTCACACCATCAGCCCTATCTCACTGTATCACTCCATTAGTAATTCCCCACAGTTTCACTCTATTATTATTTCCCCACAATGTCTCACGCCATTAGCACTACCCGATGTTTATCATTCAATCAGGACTATCCCAGTGGGTCACTCCATAAGTGCCACAAATTGTGTCATTCCATCAGTATTACCAAACAGTGTGTCACAGCATTAGTACTACACCACAGTTTGTCATCACCATAGTACTACCGCTCAGTGTGTCACTCCGTCGGTGAAACCACACAGTGTCTCACTGCATCAATACAACTCCATATTGTTACACTACATCGGTACTGCCCCACATCATGTCGCTCCAGTGCAACCCTAGAACGTGTCATTCCATCAGTACTCTCCGCAGTTTTGTCTTCCATCAGTACTCCCCAAAGTGTTTCACACCATCAGGACTACCTCAAATCTGCCATTCCATCCGCATTACCCCACGGTGTTCTAACCCATCGTTGCGACTCCATAGCGTGTAACTCCATCACTATTTCACCACAGTTTTTGATCGCAACAGTACTACCGCACAGCGTGTCAGTCCATCAGTATTACTGCGTCACTCCAACAGAATGTGCTATTACATCCGTGTTACTCCACATTGTGTCATTCCATCAATACACCCCCACAGTACGTCATTAAACCAGTACTACTCCACAGTGTTACACTCCATCAGTACAACACTGGAGCATGTCACTCCAACAGTACTACCATACAATATGTTATTCCATCAGTACTACACCACAGTGATGCACTCACACGCACACGCACAAACAGACACACACACACACACACAAATATCGGCACTCTTACATACTCTACCGCTCTCTCACACGCAGACCCGCATGCACACGTGCACATTTTGGGATTGAGTGTATCCTTGGATGTTCGCGGCGAGCAGCGCAGCGCAGCGTGGCCGGGAGTGTTCCCGGTGACGGGGCCAATCCCTTCAGTCGGCCCGATCGGCCCGGCTCGCCCACCGCGGATGGCGATGGGAACCGCGCCTCGGGAGCGAGGTGGGAGCCGCGAGGAAGCGCAGAGAGCGAGGTGGACCGTCGGAGAGCGAGGAAGGCCGCCGAGAACGAAGGGGCGACCCGCGGTGCGGCGGCAGGCTGGAGATACAACTATCCGGCCAACGTTTGTAACTTTGTCGGCGTCAAAATGTGGCGACACTTTTGTACTGCCTAGGTGAGGTCTTCTACATGATGTTACCGGGTTGTCTGCAAAACTAAGCATTTCACTCTACCTGGGTACGTGATAATAAGGTATCACTGAATCATTGAAATTCCTGCAACCGCATACACTAACGCATACACACGCACACACACCGACTCATTTGCACAATCTCACACATTCACACTCGCACTCACGTGCTAACACACTCTTGCACGGACTCGCACACTCGCACTGTCACACACAATCAATATCCAATGCGAGTCAGGCTGCACCTCTGGAGAAATCTAGTTGAGTATGTCAGTTCAGTGCAGTTTATTGTCACGTGTACCGAGGTACCGTGAAATGATTTTGTTGCGTGCCACCCAGTCAGTGGAAACAAAATACATTATTACAGCCGAGCCATTTACAGAGTATAGATACATGATAAGGGGATAACGTTCAGTGCAAGGTAAAGCCTGCAAAATCCGATCGAGGATAGTCCGAGGGTCAACAAAGAGGTAGATAGTAGTTCAGCACTGCTTTATGGTTGTGGTGGGATGATTCCGTTGCCTGATAACAGCTGGGAAGATGCTGTCCCTGAAACTGGAGGTGTGCATTTTCACACTTCTATACATTTTGCCTGATGGGGCAGAGGAGAAGCAGGAGTGGCAAGGGTGCGACTCGTCCTTGATTATGCTGCTGGCCTTGCCGAGGCAGCGTGGTTTATAAATTGAGTCAATATAACGGAGGTTGGTTTGTGTGATGGTCTGGACAATTCACTGCAATTTCTTGCGTTCTTGTATGGAGCTGTTCCCAAACCAAGCTGTGATGCATCTTGATAAAATACTTTCTATGGTGCATCTGTAGACGTTGGTGAGAGTTGTAGAGGGCACGCCGAACTGGCTAACCCTGCTAAGGACATGGATGGGTGAAGTTTCGGTTCGGGACCTTTCTTCAGACTGATTGTGGTGGGACGGGGGAACAGCAGGACAAAGCGAGTTGATCGATGAGCGGATGAATACCGTTTTCATTGTCAGGTGCGAGGTAAGGGTTGAGCAGGATGGAATTATAGAGAAAGAGGAAGTAATATCGGTTGAAGATGTGGTGGAGGGGATATATTGGTGCGAGTCCCGATGAAGCACGAGGAAGAGCGAGGGGGGAGTGGGAATTTGCACTTTGTTACCTAACATTGGATAATTCAAAGTTCATACCATTAGGAGTTCTCTGCCACAGAAGGCAGTGGAGGCTAATTCTCTGAATGCACTCAAGAGAGAGCTAGATAGAGCTCTTAAGGATTGCGGAGTCAGGGGGTATGGGGAGAAGGCAGGAACGGGGTAGTGATTGAGAATGATCAGCCATGATCACTTTGAATGGCGGTGCGTACAGGCTCGAAGGGCCGAATGGCCTCCTCCTGCACCTATTGTCTATCGTCTATTGTTGCAAGGCACCAAGGGCGGAATATGAAGTGGCGTTCTTTCAGTTTGCATGTCGCTTCAGTCTGGCAATAGAGGGAGCAAAGGACAGAAAGGTCAGTGTGGGAAGGCGAGTTAGAACGGGAAGATCCGGGAGGCCTTGACGGAACGACGGTAAGTGTTGGGCCGAACGGTCGCCGAGTCTCCACTTGATCACGCCGATGCAAAGGAGACCATATCTGGAACACGGCATGCAATAGAAGGAATTAGATGAGGTGCATGTGAACAGCAGCCTCACCTGGAAGGGCTATTGAAGTGTGAGGGAACGGGGTAGAGAGACATCCCATGGTGGCTGGCCGTTTTAACCGCACTTCGCAAGAAAGGCCTTGGAGAGGGAGGTGAGGGCGAGCAGGAGGAGTGTTGGGGAAAAGAGAGAGACAGATAGGGAGTACGGTGATGAAAGGAAGAGATAGCGGAGAAGACGAAAGAAGAGATGGAGGGAGAGTTCAGTAACAAAGGGAGAGTGGGAACATGAAAAGAGAGCGGAGTTCAGATCGCGTGGGTTGGCAAAACGGAGCGATGGAAGGGTCAGATAGTTAGAAAGAAACGGAGGGATAAATGCAATGGGAGTGAGAAGGAGGGGGGGGGGTTAGGAGAGAGAGGTTGACGGAGAGATGGCGGAGCAGAGAGGAAGAATAGAGATGGTAGGAGAGAGTGATAGTTCAGGGAGAGCGACAGCAGTAAGGATGGAGGGAGAGAGATAGGGAGGAGGGAGAGAGAGAGGGGGAGGAGGGAGAGAGAGAGAGGGAGGAGGCAGATGAGCCGCATCATTCGCTGTTTTATTTGGGTTGAGGACAATTCTGAAGCCACAATGTTTCTGTTCTCTGAGTGTCGAGAGTCTTTGGGTCGTTCCTCCTCAGAGGTGACGAAGGCAGAGAATGTTATTGTCCCGCCGCAAAATCAGCCCCACTGCAGGCGAGCAAGGAGTGATTGGTTACCGGCCTCGCCGGGAGTGTGGGGTGGGTTTGCAGTCAGTTAAGCCGCGATCATATTGAGTGGTGAAACAGAGTGGAGGGGCCACTTTAGTGCGTGTGATCTGTTAGACAATAGACAATAGACAATAGGTGCAGGAGTAGGCCATTCAGCCCTTCGAGCCAGCACCGCCATTCAATGCGATCATGGCTGATCACTCTCAATCAGTACCCCGTTCCTGCCTTCTCCCCATACCCCCTCACTCCGCTATCCTTAAGAGCTCTATCCAGCTCTCTCTTGAAAGCATCCAACGAACTGGCCTCCACTGCCTTCTGAGGCAGACAATTCCACACCTTCACCACTCTCTTGATCTGTTGATCTAATTCCTCAACCTGTGGACAAATGTCGCCCAGTCCACCTTCAAACTGGGCACCAGAAGCCCTGAGAGTGTCCCTGGAATTTGGGATTGCCTTAGTGAGTGAAGCGGATTGAAGGAAATCAGACAAACAACACGAGGCGGAGAGTTGGAACTGATGGAGTTTGAAACAATATCCCCTTTGCTGGAACAATGCCGCTCCCAATTTCCATCCCCCAGTATCGCCACAATTCCCACTCTTTGGAGTTTCTCAATCAATTCCCTGAATAAATCACGACCTGTCTCAGCAGGGATTTCACTTGGCTGATGTCATCTGTTTGCGAATCATTTCAAAATCTCTATTTTTAAACTCTGCTAAAACTTTACGGTCCCGGTGGTACGGAAAATGGTATAAAATCTCCAGGAATGTTCTGCCCCGGCATTTCATTCCGAGAGATTACCGGTAGCTCACGGGGACACGTCGCTGGGCAGAGAACATGCACCGTGAAAAGCTGTACGAATATTTAGCCGTGCAGAAAATCTTGTACGTGATCATTGCTGCCGTTGGAGTCCCTGGTAAGTGAGCAGAACAATTCTAGTTTTATAACTCTGTCTGTTAACCGGTGTTGACCTGATTCTGATCGTGTTACAATATCCCAACTGATGGTCGTTGTACAAGAATATGTGAAGTATATCAAGTATATCCTCTCAGTGAAATATCTTTGAATTAACGCCTTGATTTTCTTACTTTCAGACAGCCAAAACTAACCCTCTCTTTCTCCCACTGCCGGGACCCACTAGAATGTTGTTCTTGCCTTCAGTGGGACCTTGCCCAGAGTTGTCCCAGTGCACGGGACAGGCAGCTCTCCGGGACGGTGTGACTGGGAAGGGGTTTACATTGTGAAGTTCACTGTGTCTGAGTTAATGATCAGAGTGAACACACGCTCATGTGGACACGTCTCACTGTGGAGTCTGTCACAATCGGATTCCACCGCCTGTTGGTCAATAATTGGATCGATCTCCTGAACCAGTGGCCGCGGATCTACCGGCGTGTGTTGTTACCGAACTGAGGAATGAATCCATTAACGGAGCCACTCTGCTGCCGGATCCTAAGTTGTCCCTGCTTTCCCTCTGGAACGCTCCTCGTCCCCATCAGATGCCGAGTTCCCAGAGCCCTGGTTAAACGCGGACGGTCACGGTTAAGTCTGTGAAACCTGCCCCATTAGAGACTGTGAGCGGGGTTAACTGTAGACAGGAGCATTCCGCCTATTGTAGCGGGCGGCTGCTCGTTCCCTCCCCGTCCTTTACCCCGCCCGTCGCCTTATCTCCTCTCCCCTGAAGCGGGCAGGTCGGGCACAGTCGGAGCCGGGTCTGACATTGTTAAACCTGCAGCCGCGCACCGACTCCAACACTCCTGATCTCCAGCTGAAAGTGGAGCCGGTGTTCAGCCCCGGAGACCGTGTTCAGTAATGCCCAGTGTCCGTCCCCTTCTCTTTCCGCAGTGAATTTAGTGGCGATTGTGATCCTGTCCCGGGGAAAGTGCGGCCTCTCCACCTGTACCACTCGCTACCTGGTGGCCATGGCAGCGGCCGATCTACTCACCCTGATCATCGAGGTCATTTTGATGCGGATCCGATCTCATTACTTTTATTGGTGTTTCCTGGCCATCACCCCTGTGTGCCGTGTTATCCTTGTACTGAGGTCTGCAGCTACAGACTGTTCTGTCTGGTTCACCGTCACTTTCACCTTTGATCGCTTTGTCGCCATTTGTTGCCAGAAGCTGAAAACAAAATATTGCACCGGGAAAACTGCGGCTGCGGTTCTCGCAACAACCGGCGTTCTGCTGTGTCTGAAAAACGTTCCCCGCTACTTCACACAGGAACCCCTGACCCATCATCGACAATGTCCCGTGGTTCTGTGTCACGGTGGACAGTGTTTACACTGACCCCGGGTGGGTGGCATTTGAATGGTTCGACACGGTTTTAACTCCGCTCCTCCCTTTCGCTGTGATCCTGCTGCTCAACGCGCTCTGACAGTCCGGCACATTTTAGTGGCCAGTCGGGTCCGTCAGGGGCTGAGGGGTGAGAGCAAGGGGGAGAAGCGCAGTGACCCGGAGATGGAGAGCAGGAGGAGGACTGTGGTTTTACTCTTCACCATCTCCGGCAGCTTCATCCTCCTGTGGGCTGACCAACGGTGTACACTTCGTCTATTATCAGATCACAGGGACTGGGAATGATATGAATGATTCCCAATGGATCTTTAGCGACGTCGGGTATTTGCTGAGGAATCTCAGCTGCTGCACCAACACATTTATTTACGCGGTGACCCAGTCCAAGTTCAGGGAGCAGGTGAAGAGCGCGGTGAAATATCCGCTCACCTCAGCGCTGCGGCTCATTAATAAACCCGCGCCCTGAGCGCATCCCAGAGGGCGGCCGCAGTCTCTCCGCTCCGGGCTCCGGCTCCTCACATTCACCGCCGCATCTTCCAGCTGTCAGTCCCGGGCGGATGATCCCATCGCCGGCCCCGCTCCAGGACCCCCAGCCCCTCACATTCACCCAATCAAAGACGCAGATTAAGCAGAAAAAATAACACCATTGCCTGTCATATATATTGATCATTTTTAATGACAGTCCCTGATCATTGAAGTGTTTATTTCAGTTTCTACCTCCTCAT
>NW_027603420.1:0-15650 GCF_053455715.1 Rhinoraja longicauda
TCGATGATTGTCCAGGGTTCCCGTGTGAAGTAGCGGGGAACGTTTTTCAGACACAGCAGAAAGCCGGCTGTTGCGAGAACCGCAGCCGCTGTTTTCCCGGTGCAATATATGGTTTTCAGCTTCTGGCAACAAATGGCGACAAAGCGATCAAAGGTGAAAGTGACGGTGAACCAGACAGAACAGTCTGTAGCTGCAAACTGCAGTACAGCGTTAACACTGCACACAGGGGTGATGGACAGGACACTCCAATTAAATTAATAGTATCGGATCTGATACAAAATGACCTCGGTGATCAGGGTGAGTAGATCGGCCGCTGCCATGGCCACCAGGTAGCGAGTGGTGCAGGTGGAGAGGCCGCACTTTCCCCGGGACAGGATCACAATCGCCACTAAATTCACTGCGGAAAGAGAAGGGGAGCAGACTCTGGGCATCACTGAACACGGTCTCCGGGGCTGAACACCGGCTCCACTTTCAGCTGGAGATCAGGAGTGTTGGAGTCGGTGCGCGGCTGCAGGTTTAACAATATCAGACCCGGCTCCGACTGTGCCCGACCTGCCTGCTTCAGGGGAGAGGAGATAAGGCGACGGGCGGGGTAAAGGGCGGGGAGGGAACGAGCAGCCGCCCGCTACAATAGGCGGAATGGTCCAGTCTACTGTTAACACCGCTCACAGTCTCTGATGGGGCCGGTTTGACAGACTTAACCGTGACCGGCCGCGTTTAACCAGGGCTCTGGGAACTCGGCATCTGATGGGGACGAGGAGGGTTTCAGAGGGAAGGCAGGGATAACTTAGGATCCGGCAGCAGAGTGGCTCCGTTAATGGATTCATTCCACAGTTCGGTAACAACACATGCCGGTAGATCCGCGGCCAATGGTTCAGGAGATCGATCCAATTATTGACCAACAGGCGGTGGAATCCGACTGTGACAGACTCCACAGTGAGACGTGTCCACAGTAGCGGGTGTTCACTCTGATCAATAACTCAGACACAGTGAACTTCACAATGTAAACCCCTTCCCAGTCACACCGTCCCGGAGAGCTGCCTGTCCCGAGCACTGGGACAACTCTGGGCAAGGTCCCACTGAAGGCAAGAACAACATTCTAGTGGGTCCCGGCAGTGGGAGAAAGAGAGGGTTAGTTTCGGCTGTCTGAAAGTAAGAAAAATTACAGCGTTAATTCAAAGATATTTCAATGAGTGGATATACTTGATATACTTCACATATTCTTGCACAACGATCATCAGTTGGGAATATTGTAACACGATTCAGAATCAGGTCAACACCGGTTAACAGACGGAGTTATAAAACTTGAATTGTTCTGCTCAATTACCAGGGACTCCAACGGCAGCAATGATCACGTACAAGATTTTCTCCACACGCCAATATTCCTCAAGTTTTTGCCGGTGCATTTTCTCTGCCCAGCGACGTGTCCCCGTGAGCTACCGGTAATCTCTCGGGATGAAATGCCGGGGCAGAACATTCCCGGAGATTTTATACCATTTTCCGTCTCCACCGGGACAGTGAAGTTTCAACAGAGTTTAAAAAATAGATATTTTGAAATGATTCGCAAACAGATGACATCAGACAAGTGAAATCCCTGCTGAGACAGGTCGTGATTTATTCAGGGAATTGATTGAGAAACTCCAAAGACTGGGAATTGTGGCGATACTGGGGGATGGAAATTGGGAGCGGCATTGTTCCAGCAAAGGGGATATTGTTTCAAACTCCATCAGGTCCAACTCTCCGCCTCGTGTTGTTTGTCTGATTTCATTCAATTCGCTTCACTCACTAAGGCAATCCCAAATTTGAGGGACCCGCTCAGGGCTTCTGGTGCCCAGTTTGAAGGTGGACTGGGCGACATTTGTCCACAGGTTGAGGAATTAGATCAACAAATCACCTCGCACTAAAGTGGCCCCTCCACTCTGCTTCACCGCTCAATATGATCGCGGCTTAACTGACTGCAACCTCACCCCCACACTCCCGGCGAGGCCGGTAACCATTCACTCCTTGCTTGCCTGCAGTGGGTCTGATTTTGCGCCGGGACAATAACATTCTCTGCCTTCGTCACCTCTGAGCAGGAACGACCCAAAGACTCACGACACTCAGAGAACAGAAACATTGTGGCTTCAGAATTGTCCGAAACCCAAATAACACAGCGAATGATGCGGCACATCTCCCTCCTCCCTTTTTCTCTCCCTCCTCCCTTTCTCTCTCCCTCCTCCCTTTCTCTCTCCCTCCTCTCTGTCTCTCTCCCTCCTCCCTTTCTCTCTCCCTCCATCCTTACTGCTGTCGCTCTCTCTGAACCATCACTCTCTCCTACCATCTCTATTCTTCCTCTCGGCTCCGCCATCTCTCTGTCAACCTCTCTCTCCTACCCCCCCTCCTTGTCACTCCCATTGCATTTATCCCTCCGTTTCTTTCTAACTATCTGACCCTTCCATCGCCCATTTTGCCAACCCACGCGATCTGAACTCCGCTCTCTTTTCATGTTCCCACTCTCCCTTTGTTACTTAACTCTCCCTCCATCTCTTCTTTCGTCTTCTCCGCTATCTCTTCCTTTCATCACTGTACTCCTTATCTGTCTCTCTCTTTTCCCCAACACTCCTCCTGCTCGCCCTCACTTCTCTCTCCAAGGCCTTTCTTGGGAAGTGCGGATAAAACGGCTAGCCACCATGGGATGTCTCTCTACCCCGTTTCCTCACACTTCAATAGCCCTTCCAGGTGCGACAGATGTTCACCTGCACCTCCTCTAATCTCATCTACTGCATGTGGTGTTCCAGATATGGCCTCCTTTACATCGGCGTGGTAAAATGGAGACTCGGCGACCGTTTTTTGTCGAACACTTACCCTAGTTCTGCTAAGGCTTGCCGTATCTCCCCGTTGCAAGCCATTGTAACACCCCCTCGCACACTGACCTTTCTGTCCTGGGCCTCCACCAGCGCCAGAGAGGTTACATTGAAACAGAAAGAACGCCACTTCATAGTCCGCTTGGGAACCTTGCAACCTAATGGTATGAACATTAGCAAATGCCAGGTAACTAACGTGCAACTTTCCGCTTTTCCCTCGCTCTTTCTCTTGCTTCACGCGGACTCGCACCTGTTCATCCCCTCCACCTCCACCTTCAACCGATATTCCCTCATCTCTCTTTATAATTCCAACCTGCTCAATCCTTATCTCGCAACTTTTATCTTTTAACCTCTGGTCTCAACCACCTAACTATGAAAACGGTATTCACCCACTCATCATTCAACTCGCTTTGTCCTGCTGTTCCAGCCTTCTCCAGCTTCCCACCACAATCAGTATGAAGAAGGGTCTCGAACCGAACTTCACCCATCCATGTCCTTGTCAGGCTTAGCTAGTTCGGCGTGCCCGCTACAACTCTCACCAACTTCGACAGATGCAGCATAGAAAGTATTTTATCAAGATGCATCACAGCTTGGTTTGGGAACAGCTCCATACAAGAACACCAGAAATTGCTGCGAATTGTCCAGACCATCACACAAACCAACCTCCCATATATCGGCTCCATTTATAAACCACGCTGCCTCGGCAAGGCCAGCAGCATAATCAAGAACGAGTCGCACCATTGCCACTCCTGCTTCTCCTCTGTCCCATCAGGTAAAATGCACAGAAGTGTGAAAATGCACACCTCCAGTTTCAGGGACATTGTCTTCCCAGCTGTTATCAGGCAACGGAATCATCCCACCACAACCAGAAAGCAGTGCTGAACTACTATCTACCTCTGTTGATCCTCGGACTATCCTCGATCGGATTTTGCAGTGAACGTTATCCCCTTATCATGTATCTATACTCTGTAAATGGCTCGACTGTAATAATGTATTTTGTTTCCACTGACTGGGTAGCACGCAACAAAAGCTTTTCACGGTACCTCGGTACACGTGACAATAAACTACACTGAACTGACATACTCAACTAGATTTCTCCAGAGGTGCAGCCTGATTCGCATTGGATATTGATTGTGTGCGACAGTGTGAGTGTGCGAGTCCGTGCAAGAGTGTGCTAGCACGTGTATGCGAGTGTGAATGTGTGAGATTGTGCACACGAGTCGTTGCGTGTGTGTATGCGTTAGTGTATGCGGCTGCATGAATTTCAATGATTCAGTGATACCTTATTATCACGTACCCAGGTAGAGTGAAATGCTTAGTTTTGCAGACAACCCGGTAACATCATGTAGAAGACCTCACCGAGGCGGTACACAAGTGTCGCCACATTTTGACGCCGACAAAGTTACAAACGTTGGCCGGATAGTTGTATCTCCAGCCTGCCGCCGCACCGCGGGTCGCCCCTTCGTTCTCGGCGGCCTTCCTCGCTCTCCGACGGTCCACCTCGCTCTCTGCGGTTCCTCGCGGCTCCCACCTCGCTCCCGAGGCGCGGTTCCCATCGCCATTCTCGGTGGGCGAGCCGGGCCGACACGGGCCGACTGAAGGGCTTGGCCCCGCTCACCGGGAACACCCCGGCCACGCTGCGCTGCGCTGCTCGACGCGAACATCCAAGGATACACACAATCCCAAAATGTCCACGTGTGCATGCCGGTCTGCGTGTGAGAGAGCGGTAGAGATTGTAAGAGTGCCTATATTTGTGTGTGTGTGTGTCTGTCTGTGCGAGTGCGTGAGTGTGCGCGAGATTGTGTGAGCATTAGTAAGTGTGGATGCAAGTGCGATTCAATGTATCTGTGTCTCTGAGTGGGAGAGTGCATGTGGGTTTGTGAAGGACAGTGTTTGCGTCTGTGCGTGTGTGTGGCTGTTTTTTTCTGTGAGACAATGTGAGAGAGTATGTGGGATGTGAGTTTGTCAGTGTTTGAGTATGTAATTCTTTGATAGTGTGTGTGTGTGTGTGTGTGTGTGTGTGTGTGTGTGTGTGTGTGTGTGTGTGTGTGGGAGAGTATATAATAATAATAATAATAATAATAATAAGCATTTATTTTATATAGCGCCTTATCGGGAGCTCAAAGCGCTTTACAAGAACAATCATAACATAAAAACAAACAGACAAACTATCCTAACGGAGAAGCGGCGAATAAACAGAGCCAGCGTCCTCTCACGTCAGGGTCCGGCAGTAGACAACAAAAAGCACAGGACACACAGATACAATTTTTACACAAACAGCCATCACAGTGATTGCTCTTGGCACACCCTCACTGTGATGGAAGGCAAAGAAAAGTCTTATTTCCTCCTCATTCTTCTCCCGTGGTGCCACGAGGCGATCGAGGCTCCCAACTTTTTGAAGCCCCCACCGGGCGATGGAAAGTCCCAGGGCCGAGCCGAGTAGGCCGATGAAAGTCCTGAGCCCCCACCGGGCGATGGAAAGTGCCGCGGCCGAGCCACGCAGGGAGATGAAGGGCCTGCGAGCGGGTCGATCGTACCTCGCGCTTCGGGGCGGTCGAAGCTGCTACGGCTGGAGCTCCCAAAAACCGGTCGCCAGCCAGGGACCTGCGAACTCCCGATGTTGCGGTCTGCACGGCCCACGGCCGAAGCCTCCGAGATGGTAAGTCCAGGCCCTGCGACCGGAGTCCAGGTCTCACTGGCATAGAGAAGAGTGGTGAGTACCACTGCACGGTAGACCTTCAGCTTGGTGGTAAGGCTGAGTCCTCTCCGCTCCCAAACATTCCCACGGAGTCGCCCAAAGGCAGCCCTGGCCTTGGCCATTCTGTTGTTGACCTCAGCGTCAATGTTCACCACTCGCGAAAGTGTACTGCCCAAATAGGTAAATCTGTCGACTGCCTGTAGGTTCTGCCCCTTCACCGTGATGTGTGGTTCCTGATAGGGCTTTCCAGGCGCGGCTAGTACATGACTTCAGACGTTTTGGTGCTAATGGAGAGACCAAAGTTGTCACAGGCCTGTGAGAAGCAGTCCATTTCATGGTGCATTTTCTGTTCTGTGCTGACGTTGAGGGCGCAGTCACCAGCAAACAAGAAATCTCTGATGATGGTCTCCTTCACCTTTGTAACAGCTTGCAGGCGCCTGAGGTTGAGCAGCCTGCTGTCAGTTCCTGTACCTGATGTGTATTCCATCCTGGCAGTCACGGAAGGCATCGGTCAGCATGGCAGAGTGTAGGGACAAGAACACAACCTTGCTTCACGCCGTTTGTCACTGGAAAGGCTTCCGTCTCCATCATCTAGCACTTTCACCATCATGCCGTCATGGAACTGCCGGACAATCGTGATGAACTTGCTGGGACGGTCAAACTTCTGCATTATCCACAAGCCATCTCTGCTGACTGTGTCGAAGGACTTTGTCAGATCGACGAAGGTCACGAACAGGTCGCTGTGCTGCTCTTGGCATTTTTCCTGGAGTTGGCGTGCAGCAAATATCATGTCGACAGTTCCACGCCCAGCACGGAAACCACACTGGCTTTCTGGAAGGAGACCCTGCTCAAGGTGTTGAATGAGACGGTTGAGCAGGATACGAGCCAAGATCTTCCCTGCTATGGACAGGAGGGAGATGCCTCGATGATTGTCGCAAGACTGGCGGTTGCCTTTCCTCTTGTAGATGTGGACTATGCTGGCATCTTTCAGCTGTTGTGGGACCTTTCCTTCATTCCACATGGACTGGAAGAGTTCAGTCAGCTTCTGCATCATGACAGGGCCTCCTGCTTTGAACACTTCAGCACTACACTGTATTGCTGATGGGTTGACACCAGTTGATGCAGTTCGTGTGGATTAACACACTGTGGGTTGGTACAGATGGAGTGACACACTGCAGTAGTACTGAGGAAGTGACACACTTTGCAGTAGTTCTGATGGAGTGATACACCGTGGGCCTCTACTGATGTAGTAACACACTGCGGGTAATACTGATGGAGTGACACAATGAGTAGTACTGTTGTTATGACAAACTGTGGAGTAGTACTGACGAAGTGACACACAGTGGAATAATACTGATTTAGTGACAAATTGTGATGTAGTTATGTTGTAATGACATACTGTGGGGAAGAATTGATGGATGAAACACTGTGGGGTAGACTAATGGAGTGATACATTGTGAGGTAGTACTGAGGAACTGGCACACTGTGGCGTAGAATTGATGGACTGACACCCTGGGGTCGTACTGATATAGTTCCACACTGAAGTAGTACTGACGGAGTGACAAACTGTGTGGTAGTACTCATGTCATTGCATCAGTACTACCACGCAGTTTGTCACTCCATCACCCCACCCCTTGGGGTAAAACTGATGGAGTGACACGCAGTGGAGCAGTACTGATGGTGACACACTGCGCGGTTGTACTGATGGAGTGACATACTTCGGTGTAGTGCTGATTGAATGACACACTGGGGGTGGTATGGACAGAATGGCGCACAGTGGGCGAGTACTGAAGTATTGACACAATGTTCGGTGGTACTGTCTGGTTGCACATTGTGACCTCCACACTGAAGTAGGACTGACGGTGGGGCAATACAGATGGAGGGTTACACTGTTGGGTAATACTAATTGAATGAGTCCGTGTGGTTGTACATAATGGAATAACAAGCTTAAGGCATTACTGATGGAGTGCATCACTGTGGTGTAGTACTGATGGAATAACATATTGTAGGGTAGTACTGATGGAGTGACACGCTCCAGTTTTGTACTGATGGAGTGTAACACTGTGGAGTAGTACTGGTGTAATGACGTACTTTGGAGGTGTATTGATGGAATGGCACACTGTGGGGTAGCACGGATGTAATAGCACATTCTGTTGGAGTGACGCAGTAATACTGATGGACTGACACGCTCTGCGGTAGTACTGTTGCGATGCAAAACTGTGGTGAAATAGTGATGGAATTACACGCTATGGAGTCGCAGCGATGGGTTAGAACACCGTGGGGTAATGCGGATGGAATGGCAGATTTGAGGTAGTCCTAATGGTGTGAAACACTTTGGGGAGTACTGATGGAAGAACATTCTGCTGTGAGTACTGATGGAGTGACACGTTGTAGGGTTGCACTGGAGTGACATGATGTGGGGGCAGTGCTGATGGACTGTAACACCATGGAGTTGTATTGATGCAGTGAGACACTGTGTGGTTTCACCGACGGAGTGACACACTGAGCGGTAGTACTATGGGGATGACAAACTGTGGTGTAGTACTAATGCTGTGACACACTGTTTGGTAATACTGATGGAATGACACAATTTGTGGCAGCACTTATGGAGTGACCAACTGGGATAGTCCTGATTGAATGATAAACATCGGGTAGTACTAATGGAGTGAGACATGGTGGAGAAATACTAATAAAGTGAAACTGTGGGGAATTACTGATGGAGTGACACAGTGAGATAGGGCTGATGGAGTGACATACTGTGGGGAATAATGATGGAGTGACACGCTGCGTGGTAGTACTGATGTAGTGATAATGGATTGTTCTGATGGAGTGACACGCGTACTGATGCAATGATAGCCCGAGTGATATTCCTGATGGTGCGATGCTCTATGGGGAGGCACTGATGGAGTGGTACAGTGTAGGGTAGTACAGATGGAGTAACAAACGATATTTTATTACTGATGCAGTGGCACACTGTGGGCAGTGCTGGTGGAGTGACACACTTTGAGGTAGTACTGATGGAATGGCACTCTTTGTGGCAGTACTGACGCAATAGCATACTGTGGGAGAGTACTGATTGTGTGACACCCTGCGGTGTAGTACTGTTGGATAGACATATACCAGAGTAATACTGGTGGATTGAAGCACTGTGGGGTAGTACTGATGGAAGGACTCATTGTGTAGTACTGATGGAGTGACACAACGTTGAATAGTACTGATAGAGTGACACCCTGTGTGGTAGTACTAATGGAATAATACACAAGGTGGTACTGATGTTGCAAAACACTGTGGGTGTGTATTGATGGAATGGTATATAGTGCGGTAGTACCAATGAAGTGACACGCTCTGGGGTTGTACTAATGGAGTGACATAGTGTGTTGTAGTAATGATCGTCTAACACGCTGTAGGCTTGTATTGATGGAGTGATCACCAGTGGGATAGTATTGATGGGGTGACACAATGTGGGCAGTGCAGATGGAGCAATAGACTTTGGGGTAATACTAGTGAAGTGACAAACTGTGGGCAGGAACTGATGGAGTGGAACATTTTGGTGTATTACTGATAGAGTGACACAGTGTGCGGTAATACTGATGGAGGAACAAACGATATGATCGTCCTGATGTCGTGACACACTGTCGGGTAGTATTAATGGTGTGAAACTAAATGGGGCAGCACTGATGTAATGACACATTATAGTGTAGTTCTGATGGAGTGACACATTGAGGGGAAGAACTGATCAAATGACGCACTGTGGGATAATACTGATGGAATGACTATCCACTTGCTTGTACTGATGCAATGGCATTCTATGGGATAGTACCGAATGAATGACACGTTGTGATGCAGTAATGATGAAGTAGCCGACGATTTGGTAGTACTGATGGAGTGACACGCTGTGCGATAATACTTATGGATTAGCATCCTGTGGGGTAGTAGTGAAGGACTGGTATATTTTGGGGTAGTACTGATATAGTGACACATTCGATGGTATTATTGAAGGGGTGAAAAACTGTGGGTAGAACTGATGAAATTACATACCTAAGGTGGTACTGACACAGTGAAACACCGTCGGGAAGAAATGATGGAATGACATACTGTGGGGTTGTACTGTTGAGAGTGACACGCTCTTGGGTACGACTAATGGAGTAACATGTAGTACTGATGGAGTGACAGACTGTGAAGTAGTATTGATGGAGTAACCTAACGTAGGGTAGTGTTGAGGTAATGGCACATTCTGTGGTAGTTCTGATGGGGTGACATATTGTGCGGTAGTACTGTTGTTGTGACATAATGTGGGATGGAATTGATGGAGTGACACTGTGCGGTAGCACTGATGGAGTGACGCACTGTAGGGTAGTGCTGGTGCAATGGTATACTGTTGGATAGTACTGATGGAGTGACGCACTGTAGGGTAGTACTGGTGTAACGGTATACTGTGGGATAGTATGGATGGAGTGACGCACTGTGGGGTAGTACTGGTGAAACGGTATACTGTTGGATAGTACTGATGGAGTGACATCGGAGAGACCAAGCGCAAGCTCGACGATCGTTTCGCTGAACAGTTCCACACAGTCGTACCTGATCTCCCGGTTGCTCAGCACTTTAACTCACCCCCGCTACCCCATTCCCAATCTGAACTTTGTGTCCTGGGCATCCTCCATTGTCAGAGTGAGGCCCAGCGCAAATTGGAGGAACAGCACCTCATACTTCGCTTGGGCAGCAAACATACCAGCGATATAAACATTGACTTATCTATCTTCAATTAGCCCTTGTTTTCCCTCTCTCTCCATCCCTCCTTCTTCCCAGTTCTCCCACCAGTCTCACTGTCTCCGACAACATTCTATCTCTTTCCCGCCGACCTCTTCGACATCAGTCTAAAGAACTGTCTCGACCAGAAACGTCACCCATTCTTTCTCTCCATAGGCGCTGCCTGTCTCGTTGAGTTACACCAGCATTTTGTGTCTACCTTCGATTTAAACCAGCATCTGCATTTCTTTCCTACACGAAGTACAAGGCACGGCAGGACTTTCGGCAAATAATAGCTGTGCCGAACATGAGACGACCACCCTTACCTGCCTTCTCACAATGCATATCCCTTCATTACCTGAAAATCTGAACTTGTCTTAAATGTCACTATTGTATCTGCCTCCAACACCAGTGGAGTGGGTGGTAAGATTTTAGGACCCGTTATACAGGATGATGTGACAGAGTATTTATAAGTGCACGATGAAATAGGCATAAGTTGGCATGGCTTTGTGAAGGGAAGGTCGTGTTTGATAAATTTGCTGGAATTATTTGAAGAAGTAAATAGCAAAACAGCCAAAGGAGAGACAGTAGATGTTGTTAACTTTGATTTTCAGAAAACCTTTGACCAGGTGTCACAAGATGGCTGCTTAGGAAGATGAGAGCCAACGGTGACAAAGGGCAAACATCAGCATGGATAACTGGTTGGCTGGATGGCAGAAGACAAAGAGTGGCAATAAAGAGGGATTTGTTTCTCGTTGGCTAAAAGTAACTAGTGGAGATCTTCAAGGATCGGTGTTTGTCCGCTACTCTACGTTTTATATTATGATTTGGACGAGGGGATTGAAGGCTTTGTGGCCAGGTTTGCGGTTGTTACGAAAAGAGGTGGAAGGGCAGGTAGTTTAGAGAAAGCATGGACTCCGCAGAAGGACTAGGACATGTTGGGGGAATGGGTAGAGAAGTGGCAGATGGAATATAGTGTAGCAAAGTGCGGGAATACTGCATTTTGGTAGTAGGAATAATGGCGTAGACTATTGTCTAAGTGGGAAAATAATCCATCAATCTGAAGTTCAAAGGGACTTGGGAGTGCTGGTTATCGTGTCGTATCTCCGTTCGTGCTACGGCCTAACAACGTGGAGTCGGCGGCCTCCAGCTGGGATCGACCTTGAAGAATCCGGTGGCAGGGCCTGGACTTGCCATCTCGGAGGCTTCGGCCGTGGGCCCTGCTGACCGCAACATCTGGAGTTCGCAGGTCCCTGGCTGGCGACCGGCTTTCGGGAGCTCCAGCCGTAGCAGCTTCGACCGCCCCGAAGCGCGAGGTTTGACCAACCCGCTCGCAGGGCCCTCATCGCCCTGCGTGGCTCGGTCGCGGCACTTCCCATCACTCGGTGGGGGCTTAGGACCTTCATCGGCCTGCTCGGCTCGGCCCTGGGACTTTCCATCGCCCGGTGGGGGTTCAAAAGTCGAGAGCCTCGGTCGCCTCGTGGCACCACGGGAGAAGAATGAGGAGGAGATAAGACTTTTCTTTGCCTTCCATCGCAGTGAGGGTGTGCCTGGAGCAATTACTGTGATGGCTGTTTGTGTTAAAATTGTAATTGTGTGTCTTGTGTTCTTTATTGTCTACTGCCGGACTCACGTGAGAGGACGCTGGCGCTATTTGTTCGACGCTGCTCCGTCAGGACAAATCTTTTGTTTGTTTGTTTGTTTTTATGTCCTGACTGTTTTGTAAAGCGTCTTTGAGCAATTGGAAAAGCGCTATAAAAAATAAATGTTTATTATTATTATTATTATTATTATAACATATAACATATAACATATAACATATAACATATAACATATAACAACTACAGCATGGAAACAGGCCTGTCCGGCCCTACCAGTCCATGCCGACCATTCTCCCTGACCTAGTCTCATCTACCTGCACTCAGACCATAACCCTCCAATCCCCTCCTATCCATATACCTATCCAATTTACTCTTAAATAATAAAATCGAGCCAGCCTCCACCACTTCCACCGGAAGCCCATTCCATACAGCCACAACCCTCTGAGTAAAGAAGTTCCCCCTCATGTTACCCCTAAACCTTTGTCCCTCAATTCTGAAGCTATGTCCCCTTGTTGGAATCTTCCCCACTCTCAAAGGGAAAAGCCTACCCACGTCAACTCTGTCCGTCCCTCTCATAATTTTAAAAACCTCTATCAAGTCCCCCTCAACCTTCTACGCTCCAAAGAATAAAGACCCAACCTGTTCAACCTCTCTCTGTAGCCCTGCGTGGCTCGGTTCCCAAATTATTATTCCCAAATTTTTTATCTGCAAGTTGAATCGGTGAGAATGATCAGCCATGATCACATGGAATGGTGGTGCTCGAAGGGCCGAATTGCCTACTCCTGCACCTATTGTCTATTGTCTATTGTCTAATGGAAGCAAACTCATTGCTTGCAATCATTTCAAGAGGACTTGTACACAGAAACACGGATTTAATTTTGAGGCTATACAAGGCGACGGGAAGGCCGCATTTGGAATATTGTGAGCAATTCTGGGCACCATATCAGAGGAAAGGTGTGCTGGCTCTGGAGAGGGTCCAGAGGAGGTTTACAAGAATGATCCCAGCAATAAGTTAACCTCTGGCGAGCATTTGGTCGACTCCCGGATTGCACTCGGAGTTTAGAAGTATGAGGGTGGACCTCATTGAAACATACAAATATGTGAATGGTTTAGATCCAGTGGATGTGGAAAGTATGTTTCCACTTGTGGGAGCGTCTCGGACAAGAGATCATTTCCTCAGAATTAATCTACGTTCTCTTTTGAAGATGATCAGAAATTTAATTAGTCAGAAGGTGATGAATTTGTGGAATTATTTGCCACAACAGGCTGTGTAGGTCACGTCAGTGGATATTTAAAGGCGTAGACAGAAAGATTCTGGATTCATACAGGTATCAGAAGTTATGGGGAGATGGTAGGAGAATGGGGTTTGGAGGGAAAAAGCTTGGCGGATAAGACGATCGGCCGAATGGTCTAATTCTACTCCTATTCCTTATCACCCAATGGCCACCTGCGGTATTACGTTCGATGCACTTACTGCCCCTTGCTTTCCCCGCACACCTCGTTTAAACTTCATCCCTTTCACCATAAAGGGGTGGCCTTCAATACTTGATATTTCCATCTTGACAAGAATGTTCTGACTGTTTACCATATCTTTGCCTCTCATAATTTGCTATCGATCTATCAGGTTACTGCCCGAACTCTGATGAATCAGTCCAACGTCTGGTTGTTCATACGCCCCAGGCGATGTTCTTGTAAACGCGTTGAACACGATTTCCGAAGCGCCCATATCCTTCGTGTACGAGAGCGAACATAACTGTACACAAAGCTGCAAAAGCGGCCGAAGTAAAGTTCTCTAAAGTTGAATATTGACATCTGACTCATATTCAATGACTCGGTGCCTGCCTGCCACCCGCGCCAACCTGAAGGGCCCAAACACTTGTCTTACACTCAGCCCATAACAGATATTGATTAACCCCATACATACATACATACTTATACGGAACAGGGATAAAGAATAAACAGGTGTCGTGCGTGTGTGTGCGCGCGTTATAAACAAGTGCTGTCTGTGAAAAAATCTTTATTGGTGTACGGTTCCTCCTGACATCCACCCATCCACCCACCCACCCACCGATCGATCAATCAATCAATCTTTGATTAATTCTTATTATTAATAATATTAATTATTATTACTATAGTATTATTATTGTATTTACTACCCCCGGCACGTAGCTGAACCTCCAGGGCAGGGAGGAGACTATCCGGCATTTGGAAGTGCTTCCGGGAAGTGTGTCTGATGTGTGTGGGTCTGTTTGTGTGTGTGTGTGTGTGTCTGTGTGTGGGTCTGTGTTTGGGTTTGTGTTTGGGTCTGTGTTTGGGTCTGTGTTTGGGTTTGTGTTTGGGTTTGTGTTTGGGTTTGTGTTTGGATTTATGTTTGGGTCTGTGTTTGGGTTTGTGTTTGGGTTTGTGTCTGGTGTCTGGTGTGGGCGTTATAAACAAGTGCCGCCTGCTGTCTGTGGAAAGATCTTTATTGGTGTACGGTTGCTGTAATGTTAAATGCAGTGATGGCCTTGCATTAATGCAATATTACACCACCCTGGGATGTGAAATGCATTAAAAAATCATTGCAATAATCATGCAAAACCTCTCAAATGTTAAATGCAATTGATGCATCGCATTAGGATAACTTTGCAGGCTGCTGCAATGTTAAATGCAGTGATGGCCTTGCATTAAAGTCACCTAGCTACCCCCAATGGATGTAATATGCATTAAATTAATTGCAATAATTTTGCAAAACCTCTCAAATGTTAAATGCAACAAATGCATCGCATTAGGATGACTTTTCAGGCTGCTGCAATGTTAAATGCAGTGATCGCCTTGCATTAAAGAAATATTGCAACACCCTGCGATGTGAAATGCAATAATAATCCTGCAAAACCTCTCAAATGTTAAATGCGACTAATGCATCGTATTAGGATAACTTTGCAGGCTGCTGCATTGTTAAATGCAGCGCTGGCGTTGCATTAAAGCAATATTGCAACCCCCTGGGATGTTAAATGCAATAAAATTAATTGCAATAATTTTGCAAAACCTCTCAAATGTTAAATGCAATTAATGCAACGCATTAGAACAACTCTGCAGGCTCCTGCAATGTTAAATGCAGCGCAGGCCTTGCATTAAAGCAAAATTGCAGCTGTTCTGGGGTATTAAACGCATTAAAATCATTGTAATAATCATGCAAAATCTCTCAAATGTTCAATGCAACTAAGGGGAGGGAACGAGCAGCCGCCCGCTACAATAGGCGGAATGGTCTGAGAGAGAGGGGGGGAGGGAGAGAGAGAGGGGGGAGGGAGAGAGAGAGGGGGGAGGGAGAGAGAGAGGGGGAGGGAGAGAGAGGGGGGGAGGGAGAGAGAGAGGGGGGAGGGAGAGAGAGAGAGGGGGAGGGAGAGAGAGAGGGGGGGAGGGAGAGAGAGAGGGGGGGAGGGAGAGAGAGAGGGGGGAGGGAGAGAGAGAGAGGGGGAGGGAGAGAGAGAGGGGGGAGGGAGAGAGAGAGGGGGAGGGAGAGAGAGAGGGGGGGAGGGAGAGAGAGAGGGGGGAGGGAGAGAGAGAGAGGGGGAGGGAGAGAGAGAGGGGGGGAGGAGAGAGAGAGGGGGGGAGGGAGAGAGAGAGAGAGGGGGGGAGGGAGAGAGAGAGGGGGAGGGAGAGAGAGAGGGGGGGGAGGGAGAGAGAGAGAGAGGGGGGGAGGGAGAGAGAGAGGGGGAGGGAGAGAGAGAGGGGGGAGGGAGAGAGAGAGAGAGGGGGGAGGGAGAGAGAGAGGGGGGAGGG
>NW_027603421.1:0-15633 GCF_053455715.1 Rhinoraja longicauda
CTTACTTTTCTTCTCAGCCAACGGGCGTCCTTGCTCTGCTCCCGGACTTTTCAAATTGACTACTAGCTTCCTCTTGGCGCTCTTTTTAAACTGCCTGTTCAACTGTAAGTAGCACTTACTTTTCTTCTCAGCCAACGGGCGTCCCTGCTCTGCTCCCGGACTTTTCAAATTGACTACTAGCTTCCTCTTGGCGCTCTTTTTAAACTGCCTGTTCAACTGTAATTAGCACTTACTTTTCTTCTCAGCCAACGGGCGTCCTTGCTCTGCTCCCGGACTTTTCAAATTGACTATTAGCTTCCTCTTGGCGCTCTTTTTAAACTGCCTGTTCAACTGTAATTAGCACTTACTTTTATTCTCAGCCAACGGGCGTCCTTGCTCTGCTCCCGGACTTTTCAAATTGACTACTAGCTTCCTCTTGGCGCTCTTTTTAAACTGCTTGCTCAACTGTAAGTAGCACTTACTTTTCTTCTCAGCCAACGGGCGTCCTTGCTCTGCTCCCGGACTTTTCAAATTGACTACTAGCTTCCTCTTGGCGCTCTTTTTAAACTGCCTGTTCAACTGTAAGTAGCACTTACTTTTCTTCTCAGCCAACGGGCGTCCCTGCTCTGCTCCCGGACTTTTCAAATTGACTACTAGCTTCCTCTTGGCGCTCTTTTTAAACAGCGTGCTCAACTGTAAGTAGCACTTACTTTTCTTCTCAGCCAACGGGCGTCCTTGCTCTGCTCCCGGACTTTTCAAATTGACTACTAGCTTCCTCTTGGCGCTCTTTTTAAACTGCCTGTTCAACTGTAAGTAGCACTTACTTTTCTTCTCAGCCAACGGGCGTCCTTGCTCTGCTGCCGAACTTTTCAAATTGACTACTAGCTTACTCTTGGCGCTCTTTTTAAATTGCTTGTTCAACTGTAATTAGCACTTACTTTTCTTCTCAGCCAACGGGCGTCCTTGCTCTGCTCCCGGACTTTTCAAATTGACTACAAGCTTCCTCTTGGCGCTCTTTTTAAACTGCCTGTTCAAATGTAATTAGCACTTACCTTTCTTCTCAGCCAACCGGCGTCCTTGCTCTGCTCCCGGACTTTTCAAATTGACTACTATCTTCCTCTTGGCGCTCTTTTTAAACTGCCTGTTCAACTGTAATTAGCACTTACTTTTCTTCTCAGCCAACGGGCGTCCTTGCTCTGCTCCCGGACTTTTCAAATTGACTACTAGCTTCCTCTTGGCGCTCTTTTTAAACTGCCTGTACAAATGTAATTAGCACTTACCTTTCTTCTCAGCCAACCGGCGTCCTTGCTCTGCTCCCGGACTTTTCAAATTGACTACTATCTTCCTCTTGGCGCTCTTTTTAAACTGCCTGTTCAACTGTAATTAGCACTTACTTTTATTCTCAGCCAACGGGCGTCCTTGCTCTGCTCCCGGACTTTTCAAATTGACTACTAGCTTCCTCTTGGCGCTCTTTTTAAACTGCCTGTTCAACTGTAAGTAGCACTTACTTTTCTTCTCAGCCAACGGGCGTCCTTGCTCTGCTCCCGGACTTTTCAAATTGACTACTAGCTTCCTCTTGGCGCTCTTTTTAAACTGCCTGTTCAACTGTAATTAGCACTTACTTTTCTTCTCAGCCAACGGGCGTCCTTGCTCTGCTCCCGGACTTTTCAAATTGACTACTAGCTTCCTCTTGGCGCTCTTTTTAAACTGCTTGCTCAACTGTAATTAGCACTTACTTTTCTTCTCAGCCAACGGGCGTCCTTGCTCTGCTGCCGAACTTTTCAAATTGACTACTAGCTTACTCTTGGCGCTCTTTTTAAATTGCTTGTTCAACTGTAATTAGCACTTACTTTTCTTCTCAGCCAACGGGCGTCCTTGCACTGCTCCCGGACTTTTCAAATTGACTACAAGCTTCCTCTTGGCGCTCTTTTTAAACTGCCTGTTCAAATGTAATTAGCACTTACCTTTCTTCTCAGCCAACCGGCGTCCTTGCTCTGCTCCCGGACTTTTCAAATTGACTACTATCTTCCTCTTGGCGCTCTTTTTAAACTGCCTGTTCAACTGTAAGTAGCACTTACTTTTCTTCTCAGCCAACCGGCGTCCTTGCTCTGCTCCCGGACTTTTCAAATTGAATACTATCTTCCTCTTGGCGCTCTTTTTAAACTGCCTGTTCAACTGTAATTAGCACTTACTTTTATTCTCAGCCAACGGGCGTCCTTGCTCTGCTCCCGGACTTTTCAAATTGACTACTAGCTTCCTCTTGGCGCTCTTTTTAAACTGCCTGTTCAACTGTAAGTAGCACTTACATTTCTTCTCAGCCAACGGGCGTCCTTGCTCTGCTCCCGGACTTTTCAAATTGACTACTAGCTTCCTCTTGGCGCTCTTTTTAAACTGCCTGTTCAACTGTAATTAGCACTTACTTTTCTTCTCAGCCAACGGGCGTCCTTGCTCTGCTCCCGGACTTTTCAAATTGACTACAAGCTTCCTCTTGGCGCTCTTTTTAAACTGCCTGTTCAAATGTAATTAGCACTTACCTTTCTTCTCAGCCAACCGGCGTCCTTGCTCTGCTCCCGGACTTTTCAAATTGACTACAAGCTTCCTCTTGGCGCCCTTTTTAAACTGCCTGTTCAAATGTAATTAGCACTTACCTTTCTTCTCAGCCAACCGGCGTCCTTGCTCTGCTCCCGGACTTTTCAAATTGACTACTATCTTCCTCTTGGCGCTCTTTTTAAACTGCCTGTTCAAATGTAAGTAGCACTTACTTTTCTTCTCAGCCAACCGGCGTCCTTGCTCTGCTCCCGGACTTTTCAAATTGACTACTATCTTCCTCTTGGCGCTCTTTTTAAACTGCCTGTTCAACTGTAATTAGCACTTACTTTTATTCTCAGCCAACGGGCGTCCTTGCTCTGCTCCCGGACTTTTCAAATTGACTACTAGCTTCCTCTTGGCGCTCTTTTTAAACTGCCTGTTCAACTGTAAGTAGCACTTACATTTCTTCTCAGCCAACGGGCGTCCTTGCTCTGCTCCCGGACTTTTCAAATTGACTACTAGCTTCCTCTTGGCGCTCTTTTTAAACTGCCTGTTCAACTGTAATTAGCACTTACTTTTCTTCTCAGCCAACGGGCGTCCTTGCTCTGCTCCCGGACTTTTCAAATTGACTACAAGCTTCCTCTTGGCGCTCTTTTTAAACTGCCTGTTCAAATGTAATTAGCACTTACCTTTCTTCTCAGCCAACCGGCGTCCTTGCTCTGCTCCCGGACTTTTCAAATTGACTACTATCTTCCTCTTGGCGCTCTTTTTAAACTGCCTGTTCAACTGTAATTAGCACTTACTTTTCTTCTCAGCCAACGGGCGTCCTTGCTCTGCTCCCGGACTTTTCAAATTGACTACTAGCTTCCTCTTGGCGCTCTTTTTAAACTGCCTGTTCAACTGTAAGTAGCACTTACTTTTCTTCTCAGCCAACGGGCGTCCCTGCTCTGCTCCCGGACTTTTCAAATTGACTACTAGCTTCCTCTTGGCGCTCTTTTTAAACTGCCTGTTCAACTGTAATTAGCACTTACTTTTCTTCTCAGCCAACGGGCGTCCTTGCTCTGCTCCCGGACTTTTCAAATTGACTACTAGCTTCCTCTTGGCGCTCTTTTTAAACTGCCTGTTCAACTGTAAGTAGCACTTACTTTTCTTCTCAGCCAACGGGCGTCCTTGCTCTGCTGCCGAACTTTTCAAATTGACTACTAGCTTACTCTTGGCGCTCTTTTTAAATTGCTTGTTCAACTGTAATTAGCACTTACTTTTCCTCTCAGCCAACGGGCGTCCTTGCTCTGCTCCCGGACTTTTCAAATTGACTACAAGCTTCCTCTTGGCGCTCTTTTTAAACTGCCTGTTCAAATGTAATTAGCACTTACCTTTCTTCTCAGCCAACCGGCGTCCTTGCTCTGCTCCCGGACTTTTCAAATTGACTACTATCTTCCTCTTGGCGCTCTTTTTAAACTGCCTGTTCAACTGTAATTAGCACTTACTTTTCTTCTCAGCCAACGGGCGTCCTTGCTCTGCTCCCGGACTTTTCAAATTGACTACTAGCTTCCTCTTGGCGCTCTTTTTAAACTGCCTGTTCAACTGTAAGTAGCACTTACTTTTCTTCTCAGCCAACGGGCGTCCCTGCTCTGCTCCCGGACTTTTCAAATTGACTACTAGCTTCCTCTTGGCGCTCTTTTTAAACTGCCTGTTCAACTGTAATTAGCACTTACTTTTCTTCTCAGCCAACGGGCGTCCTTGCTCTGCTCCCGGACTTTTCAAATTGACTACTAGCTTCCTCTTGGCGCTCTTTTTAAACTGCCTGTTCAACTGTAAGTAGCACTTACTTTTCTTCTCAGCCAACGGGCGTCCTTGCTCTGCTGCCGAACTTTTCAAATTGACTACTAGCTTACTCTTGGCGCTCTTTTTAAATTGCTTGTTCAACTGTAATTAGCACTTACTTTTCCTCTCAGCCAACGGGCGTCCTTGCTCTGCTCCCGGACTTTTCAAATTGACTACAAGCTTCCTCTTGGCGCTCTTTTTAAACTGCCTGTTCAAATGTAATTAGCACTTACCTTTCTTCTCAGCCAACCGGCGTCCTTGCTCTGCTCCCGGACTTTTCAAATTGACTACTATCTTCCTCTTGGCGCTCTTTTTAAACTGCCTGTTCAACTGTAATTAGCACTTACTTTTCTTCTCAGCCAACGGGCGTCCTTGCTCTGCTCCCGGACTTTTCAAATTGACTACTAGCTTCCTCTTGGCGCTCTTTTTAAACTGCCTGTTCAACTGTAAGTAGCACTTACTTTTCTTCTCAGCCAACGGGCGTCCCTGCTCTGCTCCCGGACTTTTCAAATTGACTACTAGCTTCCTCTTGGCGCTCTTTTTAAACTGCCTGTTCAACTGTAATTAGCACTTACTTTTCTTCTCAGCCAACGGGCGTCCTTGCTCTGCTCCCGGACTTTTCAAATTGACTACTAGCTTCCTCTTGGCGCTCTTTTTAAACTGCCTGTTCAACTGTAATTAGCACTTACTTTTCTTCTCAGCCAACGGGCGTCCTTGCTCTGCTCCCGGACTTTTCAAATTGACTACTAGCTTCCTCTTGGCGCTCTTTTTAAACTGCTTGCTCAACTGTAAGTAGCACTTACTTTTCTTCTCAGCCAACGGGCGTCCTTGCTCTGCTCCCGGACTTTTCAAATTGACTACTAGCTTCCTCTTGGCGCTCTTTTTAAACTGCCTGTTCAACTGTAAGTAGCACTTACTTTTCTTCTCAGCCAACGGGCGTCCCTGCTCTGCTCCCGGACTTTTCAAATTGACTACTAGCTTCCTCTTGGCGCTCTTTTTAAACTGCGTGCTCAACTGTAAGTAGCACTTACTTTTCTTCTCAGCCAACGGGCGTCCTTGCTCTGCTCCCGGACTTTTCAAATTGACTACTAGCTTCCTCTTGGCGCTCTTTTTAAACTGCCTGTTCAACTGTAAGTAGCACTTACTTTTCTTCTCAGCCAACGGGCGTCCTTGCTCTGCTGCCGAACTTTTCAAATTGACTACTAGCTTACTCTTGGCGCTCTTTTTAAACTGCCTGTTCAACTGTAAGTAGCACTTACTTTTCTTCTCAGCCAACGGGCGTCCTTGCTCTGCTCCCGGACTTTTCAAATTGACTACTAGCTTCCTCTTGGCGCTCTTTTTAAACTGCCTGTTCAACTGTAAGTAGCACTTACTTTTCTTCTCAGCCAACGGGCGTCCTTGCTCTGCTGCCGAACTTTTCAAATTGACTACTAGCTTACTCTTGGCGCTCTTTTTAAATTGCTTGTTCAACTGTAATTAGCACTTACTTTTCTTCTCAGCCAACGGGCGTCCTTGCTCTGCTCCCGGACTTTTCAAATTGACTACAAGCTTCCTCTTGGCGCTCTTTTTAAACTGCCTGTTCAAATGTAATTAGCACTTACCTTTCTTCTCAGCCAACCGGCGTCCTTGCTCTGCTCCCGGACTTTTCAAATTGACTACTATCTTCCTCTTGGCGCTCTTTTTAAACTGCCTGTTCAACTGTAATTAGCACTTACTTTTCTTCTCAGCCAACGGGCGTCCTTGCTCTGCTCCCGGACTTTTCAAATTGACTACTAGCTTCCTCTTGGCGCTCTTTTTAAACTGCCTGTTCAACTGTAAGTAGCACTTACTTTTCTTCTCAGCCAACGGGCGTCCCTGCTCTGCTCCCGGACTTTTCAAATTGACTACTAGCTTCCTCTTGGCGCTCTTTTTAAACTGCCTGTTCAACTGTAATTAGCACTTACTTTTCTTCTCAGCCAACGGGCGTCCTTGCTCTGCTCCCGGACTTTTCAAATTGACTATTAGCTTCCTCTTGGCGCTCTTTTTAAACTGCCTGTTCAACTGTAATTAGCACTTACTTTTATTCTCAGCCAACGGGCGTCCTTGCTCTGCTCCCGGACTTTTCAAATTGACTACTAGCTTCCTCTTGGCGCTCTTTTTAAACTGCTTGCTCAACTGTAAGTAGCACTTACTTTTCTTCTCAGCCAACGGGCGTCCTTGCTCTGCTCCCGGACTTTTCAAATTGACTACTAGCTTCCTCTTGGCGCTCTTTTTAAACTGCCTGTTCAACTGTAAGTAGCACTTACTTTTCTTCTCAGCCAACGGGCGTCCCTGCTCTGCTCCCGGACTTTTCAAATTGACTACTAGCTTCCTCTTGGCGCTCTTTTTAAACTGCGTGCTCAACTGTAAGTAGCACTTACTTTTCTTCTCAGCCAACGGGCGTCCTTGCTCTGCTCCCGGACTTTTCAAATTGACTACTAGCTTCCTCTTGGCGCTCTTTTTAAACTGCCTGTTCAACTGTAAGTAGCACTTACTTTTCTTCTCAGCCAACGGGCGTCCTTGCTCTGCTGCCGAACTTTTCAAATTGACTACTAGCTTACTCTTGGCGCTCTTTTTAAATTGCTTGTTCAACTGTAATTAGCACTTACTTTTCTTCTCAGCCAACGGGCGTCCTTGCTCTGCTCCCGGACTTTTCAAATTGACTACAAGCTTCCTCTTGGCGCTCTTTTTAAACTGCCTGTTCAAATGTAATTAGCACTTACCTTTCTTCTCAGCCAACCGGCGTCCTTGCTCTGCTCCCGGACTTTTCAAATTGACTACTATCTTCCTCTTGGCGCTCTTTTTAAACTGCCTGTTCAACTGTAATTAGCACTTACTTTTCTTCTCAGCCAACGGGCGTCCTTGCTCTGCTCCCGGACTTTTCAAATTGACTACTAGCTTCCTCTTGGCGCTCTTTTTAAACTGCCTGTTCAAATGTAATTAGCACTTACCTTTCTTCTCAGCCAACCGGCGTCCTTGCTCTGCTCCCGGACTTTTCAAATTGACTACTATCTTCCTCTTGGCGCTCTTTTTAAACTGCCTGTTCAACTGTAATTAGCACTTACTTTTATTCTCAGCCAACGGGCGTCCTTGCTCTGCTCCCGGACTTTTCAAATTGACTACTAGCTTCCTCTTGGCGCTCTTTTTAAACTGCCTGTTCAACTGTAAGTAGCACTTACTTTTCTTCTCAGCCAACGGGCGTCCTTGCTCTGCTCCCGGACTTTTCAAATTGACTACTAGCTTCCTCTTGGCGCTCTTTTTAAACTGCCTGTTCAACTGTAATTAGCACTTACTTTTCTTCTCAGCCAACGGGCGTCCTTGCTCTGCTCCCGGACTTTTCAAATTGACTACTAGCTTCCTCTTGGCGCTCTTTTTAAACTGCTTGCTCAACTGTAATTAGCACTTACTTTTCTTCTCAGCCAACGGGCGTCCTTGCTCTGCTGCCGAACTTTTCAAATTGACTACTAGCTTACTCTTGGCGCTCTTTTTAAACTGCTTGTTCAACTGTAATTAGCACTTACTTTTCTTCTCAGCCAACGGGCGTCCTTGCTCTGCTCCCGGACTTTTCAAATTGACTACAAGCTTCCTCTTGGCGCTCTTTTTAAACTGCCTGTTCAAATGTAATTAGCACTTACCTTTCTTCTCAGCCAACCGGCGTCCTTGCTCTGCTCCCGGACTTTTCAAATTGACTACAAGCTTCCTCTTGGCGCCCTTTTTAAACTGCCTGTTCAAATGTAATTAGCACTTACCTTTCTTCTCAGCCAACCGGCGTCCTTGCTCTGCTCCCGGACTTTTCAAATTGACTACTATCTTCCTCTTGGCGCTCTTTTTAAACTGCCTGTTCAACTGTAAGTAGCACTTACTTTTCTTCTCAGCCAACCGGCGTCCTTGCTCTGCTCCCGGACTTTTCAAATTGACTACTATCTTCCTCTTGGCGCTCTTTTTAAACTGCCTGTTCAACTGTAATTAGCACTTACTTTTATTCTCAGCCAACGGGCGTCCTTGCTCTGCTCCCGGACTTTTCAAATTGACTACTAGCTTCCTCTTGGCGCTCTTTTTAAACTGCCTGTTCAACTGTAAGTAGCACTTACATTTCTTCTCAGCCAACGGGCGTCCTTGCTCTGCTCCCGGACTTTTCAAATTGACTACTAGCTTCCTCTTGGCGCTCTTTTTAAACTGCCTGTTCAACTGTAATTAGCACTTACTTTTCTTCTCAGCCAACGGGCGTCCTTGCTCTGCTCCCGGACTTTTCAAATTGACTACAAGCTTCCTCTTGGCGCTCTTTTTAAACTGCCTGTTCAAATGTAATTAGCACTTACCTTTCTTCTCAGCCAACCGGCGTCCTTGCTCTGCTCCCGGACTTTTCAAATTGACTACTATCTTCCTCTTGGCGCTCTTTTTAAACTGCCTGTTCAACTGTAATTAGCACTTACTTTTCTTCTCAGCCAACGGGCGTCCTTGCTCTGCTCCCGGACTTTTCAAATTGACTACTAGCTTCCTCTTGGCGCTCTTTTTAAACTGCCTGTTCAACTGTAAGTAGCACTTACTTTTCTTCTCAGCCAACGGGCGTCCCTGCTCTGCTCCCGGACTTTTCAAATTGACTACTAGCTTCCTCTTGGCGCTCTTTTTAAACTGCCTGTTCAACTGTAATTAGCACTTACTTTTCTTCTCAGCCAACGGGCGTCCTTGCTCTGCTCCCGGACTTTTCAAATTGACTACTAGCTTCCTCTTGGCGCTCTTTTTAAACTGCCTGTTCAACTGTAAGTAGCACTTACTTTTCTTCTCAGCCAACGGGCGTCCTTGCTCTGCTGCCGAACTTTTCAAATTGACTACTAGCTTACTCTTGGCGCTCTTTTTAAATTGCTTGTTCAACTGTAATTAGCACTTACTTTTCCTCTCAGCCAACGGGCGTCCTTGCTCTGCTCCCGGACTTTTCAAATTGACTACAAGCTTCCTCTTGGCGCTCTTTTTAAACTGCCTGTTCAAATGTAATTAGCACTTACCTTTCTTCTCAGCCAACCGGCGTCCTTGCTCTGCTCCCGGACTTTTCAAATTGACTACTATCTTCCTCTTGGCGCTCTTTTTAAACTGCCTGTTCAACTGTAATTAGCACTTACTTTTCTTCTCAGCCAACGGGCGTCCTTGCTCTGCTCCCGGACTTTTCAAATTGACTACTAGCTTCCTCTTGGCGCTCTTTTTAAACTGCCTGTTCAACTGTAAGTAGCACTTACTTTTCTTCTCAGCCAACGGGCGTCCCTGCTCTGCTCCCGGACTTTTCAAATTGACTACTAGCTTCCTCTTGGCGCTCTTTTTAAACTGCCTGTTCAACTGTAATTAGCACTTACTTTTCTTCTCAGCCAACGGGCGTCCTTGCTCTGCTCCCGGACTTTTCAAATTGACTACTAGCTTCCTCTTGGCGCTCTTTTTAAACTGCCTGTTCAACTGTAATTAGCACTTACTTTTCTTCTCAGCCAACGGGCGTCCTTGCTCTGCTCCCGGACTTTTCAAATTGACTACTAGCTTCCTCTTGGCGCTCTTTTTAAACTGCTTGCTCAACTGTAATTAGCACTTACTTTTCTTCTCAGCCAACGGGCGTCCTTGCTCTGCTGCCGAACTTTTCAAATTGACTACTAGCTTACTCTTGGCGCTCTTTTTAAATTGCTTGTTCAACTGTAATTAGCACTTACTTTTCTTCTCAGCCAACGGGCGTCCTTGCTCTGCTCCCCGACTTTTCAAATTGACTACAAGCTTCCTCTTGGCGCTCTTTTTAAACTGCCTGTTCAAATGTAATTAGCACTTACCTTTCTTCTCAGCCAACCGGCGTCCTTGCTCTGCTCCCGGACTTTTCAAATTGACTACTATCTTCCTCTTGGCGCTCTTTTTAAACTGCCTGTTCAACTGTAATTAGCACTTACTTTTCTTCTCAGCCAACGGGCGTCCTTGCTCTGCTCCCGGACTTTTCAAATTGACTACTAGCTTCCTCTTGGCGCTCTTTTTAAACTGCCTGTTCAACTGTAAGTAGCACTTACTTTTCTTCTCAGCCAACGGGCGTCCCTGCTCTGCTCCCGGACTTTTCAAATTGACTACTAGCTTCCTCTTGGCGCTCTTTTTAAACTGCCTGTTCAACTGTAATTAGCACTTACTTTTCTTCTCAGCCAACGGGCGTCCTTGCTCTGCTCCCGGACTTTTCAAATTGACTACTAGCTTCCTCTTGGCGCTCTTTTTAAACTGCCTGTTCAACTGTAAGTAGCACTTACTTTTCTTCTCAGCCAACGGGCGTCCTTGCTCTGCTGCCGAACTTTTCAAATTGACTACTAGCTTACTCTTGGCGCTCTTTTTAAATTGCTTGTTCAACTGTAATTAGCACTTACTTTTCCTCTCAGCCAACGGGCGTCCTTGCTCTGCTCCCGGACTTTTCAAATTGACTACAAGCTTCCTCTTGGCGCTCTTTTTAAACTGCCTGTTCAAATGTAATTAGCACTTACCTTTCTTCTCAGCCAACCGGCGTCCTTGCTCTGCTCCCGGACTTTTCAAATTGACTACTATCTTCCTCTTGGCGCTCTTTTTAAACTGCCTGTTCAACTGTAATTAGCACTTACTTTTCTTCTCAGCCAACGGGCGTCCTTGCTCTGCTCCCGGACTTTTCAAATTGACTACTAGCTTCCTCTTGGCGCTCTTTTTAAACTGCCTGTTCAACTGTAAGTAGCACTTACTTTTCTTCTCAGCCAACGGGCGTCCCTGCTCTGCTCCCGGACTTTTCAAATTGACTACTAGCTTCCTCTTGGCGCTCTTTTTAAACTGCCTGTTCAACTGTAATTAGCACTTACTTTTCTTCTCAGCCAACGGGCGTCCTTGCTCTGCTCCCGGACTTTTCAAATTGACTACTAGCTTCCTCTTGGCGCTCTTTTTAAACTGCCTGTTCAACTGTAATTAGCACTTACTTTTCTTCTCAGCCAACGGGCGTCCTTGCTCTGCTCCCGGACTTTTCAAATTGACTACAAGCTTCCTCTTGGCGCTCTTTTTAAACTGCCTGTTCAACTGTAAGTAGCACTTACTTTTCTTCTCAGCCAACGGGCGTCCCTGCTCTGCTCCCGGACTTTTCAAATTGACTACTAGCTTCCTCTTGGCGCTCTTTTTAAACTGCCTGTTCAACTGTAAGTAGCACTTACTTTTCTTCTCAGCCAACGGGCGTCCCTGCTCTGCTCCCGGACTTTTCAAATTGACTACTAGCTTCCTCTTGGCGCTCTTTTTAAACTGCCTGTTCAACTGTAATTAGCACTTACTTTTCTTCTCAGCCAACGGGCGTCCTTGCTCTGCTCCCGGACTTTTCAAATTGACTACTAGCTTCCTCTTGGCGCTCTTTTTAAACTGCCTGTTCAACTGTAAGTAGCACTTACTTTTCTTCTCAGCCAACGGGCGTCCTTGCTCTGCTCCCGGACTTTTCAAATTGACTACTAGCTTCCTCTTGGCGCTCTTTTTAAACTGCCTGTTCAACTGTAATTAGCACTTACTTTTCTTCTCAGCCAACGGGCGTCCTTGCTCTGCTCCCGGACTTTTCAAATTGACTACTAGCTTCCTCTTGGCGCTCTTTTTAAACTGCCTGTTCAACTGTAATTAGCACTTACTTTTCTTCTCAGCCAACGGGCGTCCTTGCTCTGCTCCCGGACTTTTCAAATTGACTACTAGCTTCCTTTTGGCGCTCTTTTTAAACTGCCTGTTCAACTGTAATTAGCACTTACTTTTCTTCTCAGCCAACGGGCGTCCTTGCTCTGCTCCCGGACTTTTCAAATTGACTACAAGCTTCCTCTTGGCGCTCTTTTTAATCTGCCTGTTCAACTGTAATTAGCACTTACTTTTCTTCTCAGCCAACGGGCGTCCTTGCTCTGCTCCCGGACTTTTCAAATTGACTACTAGCTTCCTCTTGGCGCTCTTTTTAAACTGCCTGTTCAACTGTAATTAGCACTTACTTTTCTTCTCAGCCAACGGGCGTCCTTGCTCTGCTCCCGGACTTTTCAAATTGACTACTAGCTTCCTCTTGGCGCTCTTTTTAAACTGCCTGTTCAACTCCCTCGTTCCCCTCCCTTTCCCCCCTCCCCTTCCTGTCCCCCCCGCCTTCCTCTCTCCCCTCCCTGCACCCCCACATCTACCCCCTCCTCCTTCGTCTCCCCCTGCCCCTCCCCTTCCTCTCCACCTCGCCCTCCCACTACCTCCCCTTCTCTCCGACTCTCTGTCCATCCCCCACCCCTTCCCTCTCCTCATTTCTCTCCCACTCCCTTACCAACTCTGTTTCTCCCTCACCCCTCCCTCTGCTCCGCCCCTTCACCTTCCCACACTCTACCCTTGCTGCCCCTCTCCTTCAACTTCTCTTGAAAACATCCAGTGAATTGGCTTCCACTGCCTTCTGTGGCAGAGAATTCCATAGATTCACAAACCTCTGGGTGAGAAAGGTTTGCATCATCTCTGTCCAAAATGGCCTACCCCTTATTCTTAAACTGTGATCCCTGGTTCTGGACTCACCCAACATCAGGAACAGTTTTTTTCTGCATCTAGCCTGTCCAATCCCTTAAGAATTTTATATGTTTCGAGAAAATCCCCTCCCATCCTTCTAAATTCCAGTGAATATAAGCCCAGTCGATCCATCCTTCCATAATATGTCAGTCCCACCATCACGGGAATTAACCTGGTGAACCTACGCTGCACTCCCTCAATAGCAACAATTGCCACGCTAGGAATTCTCCTCCGTTAGACTCCTATCTATCGGTTATAGCTCTGCGGTCAATGCTATAATCCCATCCAAACTAATCTCCAAGCTCCTGGACCTAGTAATCAGCTCCACCCTCTGCCACTGGATCTGCAACTTTCTGACACTTTCAACCGGTGAAGATAAATGACAGCAGCTCATCCGCAATAATCGTCAACACTGGTGCCCCGCAAGGTTGCGTTCTCAGTCCTCTGCTACACTCCCTTTACGCATGGCAGCAAGGCCAAAAGTGGCTCTAATTCCATCAAGAAGTCTGCAAACGACAGCACTGTGGTGGGACGAATCACGACCAATAACGCAATGGAGTGCAGGAAGGGGATGTCATAAGGTCATACGTGATAGGGGTAGAATTAGACCATTCGGCCCATCGTCTACTCCGCCATTCAATCATGGCTGATCCATTTCTCCCTTGCAATCCCATTTTACTGCCTACTCCCCATAACCTCTGACACATGTACAAATCAAGAATCCATCTATCTCTGTGTGAATAACATCCACTGACTTGGTTTCCACAGCCATCAGTGGCAATGAATTCCACAAATTCACCACCCCCTGGCTAAGGATATTTCTCCTCATCTCCTTCCAAAAAGAACGTAATTTTATTCTGAGGCTATGACCTCTTGTCCTAGACTCTCCCACTACGGGAAACATCCTCTCCACATCCACTCTATCCAAGCCTTTCACTATTCTGTATGTTTCAATGAGGTCCCCCCTCATTCTTCTAAACTTCAGCGAGTACAGGCCCAGTGTCGTCAATCGCTCATTATAGGTGTGGAAGACAAACTCTTCAATAAGACTCGTGGACGGTTTGATTTACCATCAGCAGTGAGTTTATTTTACTTGCACAAAGAGAGGAGTGTCACAGTCAAGGGCTGTGACCCCAACTCTAAAATTAAGTTGGCACAGCAGAGCATTTGTCCACCAAAAAGATAATTACTAAGGAAGTACAAGGGTGAGGAAGATTGATATGTAAATTACAGAGTCTATACTTTACTTTTACATTACATAAAAGTGGAGACTTCTTGACTCCGTGCTTAACCGGGTACAGAAGATAAGGATAATTAATATGTTAACAATTCTGACACTAGATCGCAACCTTGCCCAACAGGATTCATATATAATGAAGGTACCTGTGCTTAATATTGGTTTCCGGCTGGCAGTTTCTGAGTGCCGCAATGAGTTAAGGTAAGGACAATGAGTATGTTAACTGAGCAGTATCAGCTGGCATCTTTGTAGTTTGGCGCGTAGCGGAACACAGAGGTGAGGGAACGATGTGTTCATGGAATGTGTGTCAGGGCCGGGGCGCAGTGGAGACAGCGATGGGCATTGGAACTCGCTGCAGAACCCAAGAGACACAGCAGAGGGCGCAGCAGTGTTGGAAATGGTCTTGTGGCAGGAAGGCGCTCGCTGGTGACTTTATTAAACCTCCATGCGGGTCGAGATGCCTGTCCACGTTAATCTCATTCACTTGTACTTTGTCCCACATCCCTCCATTCCTATCCGAGACAAACGGCTGTCCAAGTGCTGTTCATTTGATGTGATGGTATCTGCCCCCAACACCTCTTATGAAAAGATTGCTCCACCTTTGGTGTGGGATACCTGCCTGTCAGAATTCCCTTAACTCTTCCCCCCTTCCATTAAACTTACGTTCTCTGGGTTCAGATTACCCCGGTCTGGGAAATAACCGTGACCATCCACTCAATCCTGCTGCAGTTGACATAATTTTACAAGCCTCGGTAAAGTCGCCACACTGCATTCTTGCTCCAAAAAGACCAATCCCAACCGATCTAATCTGTCTTCTAACTAACGCTGTCCATTCCAGATAACATCCTGGTTAATCTGTTCCGCACTGTCTCTGGCAATAGGACATAATTTGTATAATATGGTGACCAGAACTACACAAAAGGGCCTCGCAGATATTTGAAGTACGACTGAGGAGAGCGCTGCACTTGGAGGAGCAGTTAAGTATTGATTATTCCTTATTTGGATGTTCAGCTGTAGTGCAATTGTGTTCACAATCAGACGCAGATGGGAAGTGAAACCGTGCGTGAATTGTGAGGTGTCAGTGCCGATGACCTGGAACCGAGGCAGAAAGGTGAATTAACTGTGGAGCAGAGGGATGTAGGACGACAGGCACATAGTCCATTGAAAATAGCATCGCGGGTAGATTGTGCGCTCAAAAAGGCTTTTGGCACTTTGGCCTTCATCGGTCAGAGTATCCAGTAGAGAAGTCGGGAGGTCACGTCGGAGTCGTGCCAGGCGCCAGTGAGGCCGCGTTTAGTGGATTGTGGTCGGTTGTGGGCACCCTGTACAGAACAAATGGTGTGGAGCCGGAATGGACGTACGGAAGATTCACGAGTATGTTGCCAGGACTGGAGGTTCCGATGCAGGGGAGAAAATGTTATTTTCAATTTAACAGGCAGTGCTTAAAATGAGTAAATTACTTTCTCGCCCACTCAACTTAATTTTCATAAATTTACAATAATAAACTATAATAATATCTGATTCTGATTCTCTCTCTC
>NW_027603422.1:12500-15630 GCF_053455715.1 Rhinoraja longicauda
GCGTACTTTAAAGTACTGCAGCTCGAGCGCACAAGGTGCGCGGGGAATTGTTAGCGGCGCCGTGCTTGTGCTGGCGGTGACCATGGCTGCCTGCTCCTTTGGTTCACGATGTCCCCGCCGAAGGCGGCGTACTTTAAAGTACTGCAGCTCGAGCGCACAAGGTGCGCGTGGAATTGTTAGCGGCGCCGTGGTTGTGCTGGCGGTGACCATGGCTGCCTGCTCCTTTGGTTCACGATGTCCCCGCCGAAGGCGGCGTACTTTAAAGTACTGCAGCTCGAGCGCACAAGGTGCGCGGGGAATTGTTAGCGGCGCCGTCGTTGTGCTGGCGGTGACCATGGCTGCCTGCTCCTTTGGTTCACGATGTCCCCGCCGAAGGCGGCGTACTTTAAAGTGCTGCAGCTCGAGCGCACCATGTGCGTGGGGAATTGTTAGCGGGGGCGTCGTTGTGCTGGGGGCTGACTGTCCCTAGTGGGTATAGGATAATGTTAATGTACGGGGATCGCTGGGCGGCACGGACTTGGAGGGCCGAAAAGGCCTGTTTCCGGCTGTATGTGTATGATATGATATGATATGATGCCTGCCTGCTCATTTGGTTCATGATGTCCACGCGGCAGGCGGAATATTTTAAAAGCACTGTTCTGTACGAAGTGCACAATGTCCGTTGGGGAAATGCAGCTGGGGGTCGGTCGACCGGCTGACGACGCCTGCCTGCCGATTTGGTTCACGATGTCCCCGCCGAAGGCGGCATACTTGAAAGTACCGCCGTTCGCGGCGCGCAATTTGCGGGGGGAGGAATTGTTAGTGCACGTCTGTGTGCTAGGTGACGATGCTTGCCGACTTGGTTCATGCCGTCCACGCCGAAGACGGCGCCGTTTAAAGTACTGCCGCTCGAGGTGCACAATTTGCGGGGGAATTGTTAATGGGCGTCGGCGTGCTGGGTGACGATGTGGAGATGTGGAACGCCGAGCCAGATCTATCTTATTTGTTTGCTTGGCCCACTGGACTTTGCATGGGCTTTGCAACACTGTGTGCTAGGTTAAATCACGGCCAATAGAGTGAGTGTTTTTAATGATCCTGATCTGATAAGGGGACTAGAGGTAAAAGAGCCGTTAGGAGGCAGTGATCACAACACGATAAGTTTTACTCTGCAAATGGAAAGGTAGAAGGGAAAATCGGAAGTGTCTGTATTACAGTATAGCAAAGGGGATTACAGAGGCATGAGGCGGGAGCTGGCCAAAATTGACTGGAAGGAGGCCCTAGCAGGGAAGACGGTAGAACAGCAATGGCAGGTATTCCAGGGAATAATGCAGAGGTTGCAGGATCAATTTATTCCAAAGAGGTGGAAAGACTCTAAGGGGAGTAAGAGACACCTGTGGCTGACAAGGGAAGTCAGGGACAGCATAAAAATTAAGGAGAGGAGGTATAACATAGCAAAGAAGAGTGGGAAGACAGAGGATTGGGACTCTTTTAAAGAGCAACAAAAGTTAACTAAAGAGGCAATGCGGGGAGAAAAGATGAGGTGCGAGGGTAAACTAGCCAATAATATAAAGGAGGATAGCAAAAGTTTTTTTAGGTACGTGAAGAGGAAAAAAATAGTCAAGGCAAATGTGGGTCCCTTGAAGACAGAAACGGGGGAATTTATTATGGGGAACAAAGAAATGGCAGACGAGTTAAACCGTTACTTTGGGTCTGTCTTCACTGAGGAAGATACACACAATCTCCCAAATGTTCTAGGGGCCGGAGAACCTAGGGTGATGGAGGAACTGAAGGAAATCCACATTAGGCAGGAAATGGTTTTGGGTAGACTGATGGGACTGAAGGCTGATAAATCCCCAGGGCCTGATGGTCTGCATCCCAGGGTACCTAAGGAGGTGGCTCTAGAAATAGTGGAAGCATTGGAGATCATTTTTCAATGTTCTATATAGATTCAGGATCAGTTCCTGTGGATTGGAGGATAGCAAATGTTATCCCACTTTTTAAGAAGGGAGGGAGAGAGAAAACGGGTAATTATAGACCAGTTAGTCTGACATCAGTGGTGGGGAAGATGCTGGAGTCAATTAGAAAAGACGAAATTGCTGAGCATTTGGATAGCAGTAACAGGATCATTGCGAGTCAGCATGGATTTACGAAGGGGAAATCATGCTTGACAAATCTACTGGAATGTTTTGAGGATGTAACTAGGAAAATTGACAGGGGAGAGTCAGTGGACGTGGTGTACCTCGACTTTCAGAAAGCCTTCGACAAGCTCCCACATAGGAGATTAGTGGGCAAAATTAGGGCACGTGGTATTGGGGGTAGGGTACTGACATGGATAGAAAATTGGTTGACAGACGGAAAGCAAAGAGTGGGTATAAATGGGTCCCTCTCGGAATGGCAGGCAGTGACCAGTGGGGTACCGCAAGGTTCGGTGCTGGGACCCCAGCTATTTACGATATGCATTAATGACTTAGACGGAGGGATTAAAAGTACCATTAGCAAATTTGCAGATGATACTAAGCTGGAGGGTAGTGTGAATTGTGAGGAAGATGCAATAAGGCTGCAGGATGACTTGGACAGGTTGTGTGAGTGGGCGGATACATGGCAGATGCAGTTTAATGTAGATAAGTGCGAGGTTATTCACTTTGGAAGTAAGAGTAGAAAGGCAGATTATTGTCTGAATGGTGTCAAGTTAGGAGGAGGGGGAGTTCAACGAGATCTGGATGTCCTAGTGCATCAGTCAATGAAAGGAAGCATGCAGGTACAGCAGGCAGTGAAGAAAGCCAATGGAATGTTGGCCTTCGTAACCAGAGGAGTTGAGTATAGGAGCAAAGAGGTCCTTCTACAGTTGTAGCGGGCCCTGGTGAGACCGCACCTGGAGTACTGTGTGCAGTTTTGGTCTCCAAATTTGAGGAAGGATATTCTTGCTATGGAGGGCGTGCAGCGTAGGTTCACTAGGTTAATTCCCGGAATGGCGGGACGGTCGTATGTTGAAAGGCTGGAGCGATTGGGCTTGTATACACTGGTATTTAGAAGAATGAGGGGGGATCTTATTGAAACATATACGATAATTAGGGGATTGGACACATTAGAGGCAGGAAACATGTTCCCAATGTTGGGGGAGTCCAGAACAAGGGGCCACCGTTTAAGAATA
>NW_027603423.1:0-15586 GCF_053455715.1 Rhinoraja longicauda
CACAGCCTCCCAGATACGTTACGAAGAACGGAGACGTACCTGTACAATACACGTAGCTACAGCAGGGCATGGGCTTCAGCCGATACACAAAGAACCCCGTGCAGTGTTTCACCTTGATCTCACGCTGGAAGCGACAGGGATTGCTTCTCCAGTTAAAACAAACTCTCCTGATCACCTCCCCGTCACTCACACTGGGATGGGAACCTGAAATGAGGTTTGTAAACATTATAAATTGTACCCGGTCCCACAGTGCAGCAGGGATTGTGAATGTGGAGCCAGTGTAATGCAATGATCACAACCCACGGTCCAGTCTGAGCTGACTTCATCAGCGTTGAGCTGATACCCTCACCCTCGCCTGAGAGCATCCCCTGGTGCTGACACCCTGGGGTGCCGGGTGTGGACTGGAAACACAGGGGTGGACCATGTTGGGTGCTGATGTATCAGAAGCAGAGCCTCACATGTCAGCACCCATCTAGGGCAGGGCTTCAGCTGTCAGCACCCAGGAATGAGTGTGTTTACATATGGATGGGGATTTGATGGCACTGGGCCTGTACTCGCCGGAGTTTAGAAGGATGAGGGGGGACCTCATTGAAACTTACTGAATAGTCAAAGACCTGGATAGAGTGGATGTGGAGAGGATGTTTCCACTAGCGGGAGTGTCTTGGACCACAGGTCATAGCTTCAGTATTAAAGGACGTTCTTTTAGGAAGGAGATAAGGAGGAATTTCCTTCGTCAGAGGTTGGTGAATCTGTGGAATTCATTGCCACAGAAGGCTGTGGAGGCAGTCAATGGATATTTTTGAGGCAAACATAGATATATTCTTGATTAGTGCGGGTGTCAGGGGTTATGGGGAGAAGGGAGGAGAATGAGGTTAGGAGGGTGAAATAGATCACCCATGATTGAATGGCAGAGTAGACGATGGACGATGCATGGCAGATGCAGCATAATGGGGATAAATGTCAGGTTATCCACTTTGGTAACAAGAACAAGATGGCAGATTATTATCTGAATGGTGTCAGATTAGGAAAAGGGGACATACAACGAGACCTGGGTGTCCTTGTACATCAGTCACTGAGAGTGAGCATGCAGGTACAGCAGGCAGTGAAGAAATCTAAGCCTTCATAACAAGAGGATTTGAGAAAAGGACCAAAGACAATAGACAATAGGTGCAGGAGTAGGCCATTCGGCCCTTCCATTCAATGTGATCATGGCTGATCATTCTCAATCAGTACCTCGTTCCTGCCTTCTCCCCATACCCCCTGACTCCGATATCCTTAAGAGCTCTGTCTAACTCTCTCTTGAATGTATTCAGAGAATTGGCCTCCACTGCCTTCTGAGGCAGAGAATTCCACAGATTCACAACTCTCTGACTGAAAATGTTTTTCCTCATCTCTGTTCTAAATGGCCCACCCCTTATTCTTAAACTGCGGCCCCTGGTTCTGGACTCCCCCAACATTGGGAACATGTTTCCTGCCTCTAATGTGTCCAACCCCTTAATAATCTTATACGTTTCGATAAGATCCCCTCTCATCCTTCTAAACTCCAGTGTATACAAGCCTAGTCGCTCCAGTCTTTCAACATATGACAGTCCCGCCATTCCGGGAATTAACCTAGTAAACCTACGCTGCATGCCCTCAATAGCAAGAATATCCTTCCTCAAATTTGGAGACCAAAACTGCACACAGTACTCCAGGTGCGGTCTCACTGGGGCCCTGTACAACTGCAGAAGGACCTCTTTGCTCCTATACTCAACTCCTCTTGTTATGAATGCCAACATTCCATTGGCTTTCTTCACAGCCTGCTGTACCTGCATGCTTCCTTTCAGTGACTGATGCACTAGGACACCCAGATCACGTTGTACGTCCCCTTTTCCTAACTTGACACCATTCAGATAATACTCTGCCTTCCTATTCTTACCACCAAAGTGGATAACCTCACACTTATCCACATTAAACTGCATCTGCCATGCATCCGCCCACTCACACAACCTGTCCAAGTCACCCTGCAACCTCATAGCATCTTCCTCGCAGTTCACACTGCCACCCAGCTTTGTATCATTTGCAAATTTGCTAATGCTACTTTTAATCCCTTCATCCAAGTCATTGATGTATATTATAAATAGCTGCGGTCCCAGCACCGAGACTTGCGGTACCCCACTAGTCACTGCCTGCCATTCTGAAAGGGATCCATTTATCCCCACTCTTTGCTTTCTGTCTGTCAACCAACTTTCTATCCATGTCAGTACCCTACCTCCAATACCATGTGCTCTAATTTTGCCCACTAATCTCCTATGTGGGACCTTGTCGAATGCTTTCTGAAAGTCGAGGTACACCACATCCACTGACTCTCCCTTGTCAATTTTCCAAGTTACATCCTCAAAAAATTCCAGTAGATTAGTCAAGCATGATTTCCCCTTCGTAAATCCATGCTGACTCGGAACGATCCTGTTACTGCTATCCAAATGCTCAGCAATTTCGTTTTCTATAATTGACTCCAGCATCTTCCCCACCACTGATGTCAGATTAACTGGTCTATAATTTCCCATTTTCTCTCTCCCTCCTTTCTTAAAAAGTGGGATAACATTAGCTGCCCTCCAATCCACAGGAACTGACCCTGAATTTATAGAACATTGGAAAATGCTCACCAATGCGTCCACAATTTCTAGAGCCACCTCTTTAAGTACCCTGGGATGCAGACCATCAGGCCCTTGGGATTTATCAGCCTTTAGTCCAATCAGTCTACCCAAAACTTTTTCCTGCCTAATGTGGATTTTCTCCATCACCCTAGGATCGCTGGCCACTAGAACATCTGGAAGATTGTTTGTATCTTCCTTAGTGAAGACAGATCCAAAGTACCAGTTCAACCCGTCTGCCATTTCCTTGTTCCCCATAATAAATTCCGCTGCTTCTGTCTTGAAGGGACCCACATTTGCCTTGACTATTCTTTTCCTCTTCACATACCTAAAAAAGAGGTCCTACTGCAGTTGTACAGGGCCCTGGTAAGACCACACCTCGAGTATTGTGTGCAGTTCTCGTCTCCTAATTTGCGAAAGGACATTCTTGGTATTGAGGGAGTGCAGCGTAGGTTCACGAGGTTAGTTCCTGGGATGGCGGGACTGTCATATGATGAAAGAATGGAATGACTGGGCTTGTGTTCACTGGAAATTAGAAAGATGAGAGGGGATCTTATAGAAACATATAACATTATTAAGGGATTGGACAAGCTAGATGCAGGAAACATGTTCCCGATGTTAGGGGATTCCGGAACCAGGAGCAACAGTTTAAGAATAAGGAGTAGGCCATTTAGAATGGAGATGAGGAAAAACGTTTTCACACAGAGAGTTGTGATTTTGTGAAATTCACTGGATGCATTAAAAAGAGAGTTAGATAGAGGTCGTAGGGCTGGAAGAATCAAGGGACATGGGGAGAAGACAGAAACGGGGTACTGATTGTGGATGATCAGCCATGATCACATTGAATGGCGGTGCTAGCTCAAAGGGCCGAATGGCCTACTCCTGCACCTATTTTCACTGTTTCTGTTTCTATAATTAACATTTAAAATCCGTAATTTAGAACCAATGGAAGTGTTTGTATTAAATTGCTGCCAGTTGATTCACTCAGTCACAGACTGTGAGATGGGCCCAGCTCCCTGGGAGTTCCACCTCCACTGTACTGAGTGGAGCCTCTGGCACCACGCCGGCTCACATGTGGGGACAGCTCCATGCACTGATCCACAGGGCGACGACCAGCAAACCCCAGGATCCTAGAGCCCACCAGGGCCGGGTCAGTGAAGATCCAGGGCCAGGTCACGGTCTGAGTGAAGAGACCTGGGTGCTCAGTCTGGCCCTCCCCAGCCATACCAGAGTCGCAAACTCAGACCCTACCGTTTAACCAGCCTGGGCTTGCCGCGGAGCACTGAAAGGTGGAAACCACAGTCTCGGGAATCTTCCATCCGCCGGAACTGAAACAACAATCAGAGAGTCAGTCCCTGAACTGAGGGACACAACTCAGTCTGAAGAAGGATCTCAACCTGAAACATTCCCCATTCCTTCTCTCCAGAGATGCTGCCTGACCCACTGAGTTACTCCAGCATTTTGTGTCCTTCAATTTAAAGCAGCATCTGCAGTTTTTTTCCTACACACCTGAACTGAGGCAGTTTGTTCACCCAGAGGGAGACTGGCATTGGGCCCACTCTCAATATTCACTCACCGCTGGGATTCATTTGTTTTTGTGCCCCTTTAATGGAGTCATGAAGCTTGTACAGTTGTGAAATGGGACCCTCAGCCCACAGTGTCCAGGAAAACTCTTGTGTCCAAACCCATTTGCAAACATATTGTGCCTTACCTAGTTGATCTTAGTAATGTCTCTTACACATAATAATTGTACTTATTCTATCGCATGCTTTGGCCGTGTGTTCTGGATAATCAACCACTCTCCAACCCATTACTGATCACCTTGGTCTCCCTGTCCCATTAATGTCATTGATGATCCCAGTCTCCCTGCATCTACACTATCCTATTACTATCATTGATTACCCTGGTCTCCCTCTATCTTTCTTTACTTGCCCATGTTCTCTAATACAAATTTGAGCATTATTGATTAATACAATTATTTTAAAGTGGTACCTCTTAAATCTGTACCATCCCTCATGAAGGTTGTCATCATTCATCCATTTTCCACTGGTGCACTTAGTGCTGGTACAACCCGTGCTCCTCCAGGGCTGATCCAGGACGGTGTGGTTTACACACGGATCACCGAGTGCAGAGTCCGCGGCTGAGGACATAATAATGGTCAGAATTAATGTCCAGTTCAGTCAAAGTCACCCAGCATCTTTTGCATTCACCCATGTCCACCAAACTCGACTGTACTATCTGAAATATTACATGAATCAAATAAAGGGCATGTTGTGAAACATCACGCGTCTATTACCTCGACAGATGTTGGCTGACCTGCTGAGTTCCTCTAGCACTTTGCCTTTTACTCATGTTTGCAGCATCTGCAGTTTCTTGTGTCTATTTTTCAGCTCAGTTCATTGCTCTGCCTCTCATTATTTCTTAGTTCACATAATTGTGCAGCATGGAAACAGGCCATTCGGCCCAGCTGGTCCATGCCGACCAAGTACTCACCTGCATAGGAGTCCCATCTCTATGCATCTGCTCTGTACCCATCTATTCCTTGGCGAATGAAGTGATCATCTTAACACTTGGACGTTGCCCATCACTTAGCTTCAACCAATCATAGAGGCAGTGTATTCCAGTGCTCACCACTCTCACTCATCTGCCTTCTCCACCTCTTCCCAATTACCATAAGTATAATTGTAATTATAATTAATTTATTAGTCAAGTATGTAAACACATACAAGGGATTTAATTTGCCATACAGTCATAACAAAATAGCAACAAGACACACAACCACATAAATATTAACATAAACATCTACCACTCCCACGGTCGGGGCAGTCAAACCCTCCACAGTCGGGACGATCTCAGTCCCCACCCCCAACACCCACATAATACAAAACTAAAGATACACTAAAACATGCATTTAACAACAGACTAAAAACAACAAAATAAGAAAAGGACAAGACAGACTGTTGGCGAGGCTGCCATGGACGGCGCCACCCGGTGGTTTACCCTCTGCTTTTCTCTACCTTTGATAGAGGGGAAAGTTTCATGCAGTCTGCATCCCTCATCATCTTATCAGATCCCTCTAAACACCTTCTGCTCCAGGAAGAACAGACTTAGTCTTTCCACAGATGTGTTGGAGAGAGGGTCACAGAGGTTTACCAGAATGTTGTCTGGATTAGAGGGTATTAGCAATAGGAGATCTGGACAAACCTGGGTTACATTTTCCAAAGTATCCAAGGCTGACTGATGACCCGACAGATGTAACTAGAATGATGGAAGGAAGGGTAGGTTAGGGTGGAGACTTCCATTACTAGATTACAGAGGGATACAGTGAAAGGGACAAGTGTAAAGGAGATTCACAAGGAGTAGAGCAGTAGGTGCCTGGAACGCACAGATGAGGTGGTGATGGAAGCATATATGACAGCAATGTTGCAGTTGCATTCAGACAGTAAAGCAGAGAATTGAAGGATCTAGTTCAAATTGCCATTCGGGTCAGGGCAGATGTATGCTGAAGGGTTAGTTTTGGAACTCTACTGTTTTCTGTTCCATGCTATCTATGAATAAAAACTGACCTCAGACAAATCATGAGAGCACAAGGCGGGGCAAACGGTGATCAGCTATTCATCGTCACATAAAACAAGACCTATAACTAGGTACGTAGTGTCACGCTGGCAGTTCACCTCAGACAAGGTGCAGGAGAATCCAGTGAAGTGATCACTGACTGTGGGTGGAGTTTGTTGTGTGTATTAGTAACTCGGGACAGTACAAACTTTAAACACAACCCCACCTATCTCTTGTCAATAGAGAAGGGGCCACGTACCTGTACAATACACAGTCTCGTCGCTGGCTGTTGGCTTCAGCTGATACACAAAGTAACTGCTGCAGTTCTTAACCTTGATATCCAGATTGTTGCTGCACCCTTTACCAAGCCCGGAGTCTCCAGTCTTGGCGTCTACATCCCCGGAGTCTCCCGATCCGTTGAAACAAACCATCCTGGTCACTTCACCGTCTCTCGCTCTGGGATGGGAACCTGGAATCAGGTTTATAAACATTGTAAAATGCACCCGGTCCCACAGTGGTGGGGAATGTGAATCTGGAGCCAGTGTAATGCAATTAGCGGTGAGCTGCTATTCTCACCCTCCCCACATACACTCCACACAGCAGTACCTGCCCCCTGACACCTACCCACACTCCACACAGCAGCACCTGCCCCCTGACACCTACCCACACTCCACACAGCAGCACATGCTGTCTGACACCTACCCACACTCCACACACAGCATCTGCCCCATGACACCTACCCACACTCCACACACAGCATCTGCCCCCTGACACCTACCCACACTCCACACACATCATCTGCCCCATGACACCTACCCACACTCCACACAGCAGCACATGCTGCCTGACACCTACCCACACTCCACACAGCACCACCTGCTCCCTGAGACCAGTTCCTGGTGATGAGGTCCTGTAGACCCTGGGTTTGATGGGAAACGCCAGCTTGGATATGCATTAACAGCTGACGAACCTACAGCTCAAGGCCATATAGCTATTTATGGACATTGAAGGCTACAGTGGTGGTTAGTAGAGCTTCCGCCTCACTGCACCAGAGATCCCAATTTGTACCTGACCTTGGGTGCTGTCTGAGTTGAGTTTGCACCTTCTCCCTGAGACCGTGTTGATTTCCCCCCTGGCTGCTCATGTTCCCTCGCATAGGTCCTGCAGGTGGGCGAGTGTAGTTCCCATACAGCCAGAAGGGGGCTATGTGAGAATGCTGTTCATTGATTTCAGTTCAGCTTTCAACACAATAGTCCCCACCAGACTTGCTGAGAAGCTGCTGGAAATGGGGCTTAACACTCCCCTGTATGCCTGGGTCCTGGACTTTCTCACCGCCAGGCCCCAAGTGGTCAAAATTGGGAGACATACTTCTACCCCCCTCACCCTGAACACAGGATCCCCCCAGGGTTGCGTCCTTAGCCCCCTACTGTACTCCCTGTACATACATAACTGTGTGGCCAGGTTCAGCTCAAACTCCATCATCAAGTTTGCTAATGACACGGTGGTGGTGGGCCTGATCTCCGATAATGATGAGAAGGCCTACCGGGAGGAGGTGGCTGATCTGGCACTCTGGTGTCAGGACAACAGCCTCCTCTTGAATGTCACAAAGATTAAGGAGCTGATTGTGGACTTTAGAAGGGCTCAACATCCGAGGATGTACACGCCACTGGAGTTAAATGGGTCTATTGTGGATAGGGTGAGCAGCTTTAAATACCTGGGAGTCCGCATCACAGAGGATCTGACATGGGCAACGCACATTGCCGCACTGGCAAGGCAGTGCCTTTACCACCTCAGACAGTTGAGGAAATTTAGTCTCTCTGAGTATCCTTCATTGCTTCTACTCTGGGGCTGTAGAGAGCATCCTGTCCGGCAACATCACAGTCTGGTTTGGGAACAGCTCTGCCCAGGACAGGAAGGCCCTGCGGAGAGTAGTGCGTTCGGCAGAACGCACCATGGGAACTACACTCGTCCCCCTGCAGGACCTAAACATCAGGAGGTGCAGATCCAGAGCCAGCAATATTATGGGGGACCCCTGACACCTCAGCAACGGACTGTTCCAGCTGCAACGGTCAGGCAAACACCTCCGCTGTCACGCTGTGAAAACGGAGAGGATGAGACGGAATTTCTTCCCACAGGCCATCAGGACTTTAACTCTCATATCACCAGGGACTAATTTAATTTATTTTTTGTGTTAATTTTTTTCCTCTATTCTGTTTTGTAGTTTGGCACAATCCGCAGGCGTTGCCACTTTCATTTCACCACACATCTTGTATATGTATGTGACAAATAAACTGGACTTGGCTTAACATAAAGACGAGTGGATTTGTAGGTTAAATGTCCTCGGCAAATTGCGCCTAATGTGTAGGGAGTAAATACGAAAGTGGGATAACATAGAACTAGTGTGAATGGGTGACCGATAATCGGAATAGACAGTGGGACGAAGGGCCTGAGTCCATGCTCTCTTTCAACCAATATTCCGTTTGGGATATATTCAATGCTCAATTTTTTGGTGCCGTGGTATTAAATTAAATATTATCAATTCCTGCCGAAAGCAGGCTCCCATTGGTGTGGCCTGTGATTCTCCTGAATGGAACAGGACTTGCCCCTGATTTGTTTCAGTTTAGATTTAGGTTGAATGTTGTCATCTGTACAGAGGTACAGTGAAAAACTCTGGCTTGCATTCCATCCAATCAGACCGGATAATGCTATCCATAAAAACAATACACTGAAACTAAAGTACAAAAGACAGAGCAAAGGGTAGATACTGAGTGCAGAATAATGTTCTCAGCATTGTAACGCAGCAGTTCAAGAGACAAAGTTCAATCTCGGCAATAGGGTTGAGGCAAATCGGACAATACCCTGGATTACTGAAGAACAGTTCAGAAGCCTGATAACAGAGACAACAGCTGTCCCCGAGTCTGATGGTGCATGCTTTCAAGCTTCTGTACCTTATGCCCAACAAGGAGAAGGTGGAATGACCGGCGTGGAACAATACTTTAATTATCTTATAGACAATAGACAATAGACAATAGGTGCAGGAGGAGGCCATTCAGCCCTTCGAGCCAGCACCGCCATTCAATGCGATCATGGCTGATCACTCTCAATCAGTACCCCGTTCCTGCCTTCTCCCCATACCCCCTCACTCCGCTATCCTTAAGAGCTCTATCCAGCTCTCTCTTGAAAGCATCGAACGAACTGGCCTCCACTGCCTTCTGAGGCAGAGAATTGCACACCTTCACCACTCTCTGACTGAAAAAGTTCTTCCTCATCTCCGTTCTAAATGGCCTACCCCTTATTCTTAAACTGTGGCCCCTTGTTCTGGACTCCCCCAACATTGGGAACATGTTTCCTGCCTCTAATGTGTCCAATCCCCTAATTATCTTATATGTTTCAATAAGATCCCCCCTCATCCTTCTAAATTCCAGTGTATACAAGCCCAATCGCTCCAGCCTTTCAACATACGACAGTCCCGCCATTCCGGGAATTAACCTAGTGAACCTACGCTGCACGCCCTCCATAGCAAGAATATCCTTCCTCAAATTTGGAGACCAAAACTGCACACAGTACTCCAGGTGCGGTCTCACCAGGGCCCGGTACAACTGTAGAAGGACCTCTTTGCTCCTATACTCTACTCCTCTTGTTATGAAGGCCAACATTCCATTGGCTTTCTTCACTGCCTGCTGTACCTGCATGCTTCCTTTCATTGACTGATGCACTAGGACACCCAGATTTCGTTGAACTCCCCCTCCTCCTAACTTGACACCATTCAGATAATAATCTGCCTTTCTATTCTTACTTCCAAAGTGAATAACCTCACACTTATCTACATTAAACTGCATCTGCCATGTATCCGCCCACTCACACAACCTGTCCAAGTCACCCTGCAGCCTTATTGCATCTTCCTCACAGTTCACACTGCCACCTAGCTTTGTATCATCTGCAAATTTGCTAATGGTACTTTTAATCCCTTCGTCTAAGTCATTAATGTATATGGTAAATAGCTGGGGTCCCAGCACCGAACCTTGCGGTACCCCACTGGTCACTGCCTGCCATTCCGAAAGGGACCCATTTATCCCCACTCTTTGCATTCTTGGCTGTTTTTCCGAGGCAGCATGGTATAGATGAAATCAATAAGTGGGGAGACTGGTCTTTGTGATACACTGTGCTACATATACAACTGTCAGGTACCGACAACTATAGGTAATGGCAGCCCCCCAATCATATATACAGCACGGAATCAGGCCCTTCGGCCCAACTCGTCCATGCTGTGCAAGATCCCACAGCTCAGCTATTCCTATTTACCAAATGACTTAGATTGTATAAAGCGCATGAATTACAAGTAACATACAACAAAATCAAAGCTCTGAAAATTAATCATAAAAAACAATCAAACAATTCAGAACTAAAAACATTGGAGAGAATTGTGAATGAAGCCCAGACAATCCCACAAACCAATCTCCCTTCTATTGACACCATTTATACCTCACGCCAACTCCACAAGACCACCAACATATTGAAGGGGAGCCTCACCCCTGGAGATCCCTGCTACTCTCCTCTCCCATCTTCCATGAGTGCAAAGGTGTGAAAATGCACGCCACCAGATTCAGGGAATTGTTCCTCCTCGCTGTTATCAGGCAACTGACCCATCCTATCAATAACTAGATTGCCGTCCAGATCTGTTATCCACCTCATTGGAGACCCTCAGACTACCTTCAATCGGAAGTTGCTAAACTTTATCTTGCACTATTGGTTGGCAGACAGGAAGCAAAGTGTAAGAGTAAACGGGCCCTTTTCAGAATGGCAGGAAGTGGCGAGTGGGGTGCCGCAAGGCTCGGTGTTGGGGCAGCAACTATTCACCACATATATTAATGATTTGGATGAAGGAATTAGAAGCAACACTAGCAGGTTTGCAGAAGACACAAAGCTGGGTGGCAGTGTGAACTGCGAAGAGGATGTTAGGAGGTTGCAGGGTGAACTGGACAGGTTGAGTGAGTGGGCAGATGCGTGGCAGATGCAGTACAATGTAGATAAATGTGAGGTTGTCCACTTTGGCGGCAAAAACAACGAGGCAAATTATTATCTCAATGGTGTCAGGTTAGGTAAGGGGGAAGTGCAGCGAGACCTGGGTGTCCTTATACATCAGTCACTGAAAGTTGGCGTGCAGGTACAGCAGGCAGTGCAGAAAGGATTTCATAACGAGAGGATTTCAGTACAGGAGTAAAGAGGTTCTTCTACAGTTGTATAGGACCCTAGTAAAACCACATCTGGAGTATTGTGTACAGTTTTGGTCTCCTAATTTGAGGAAGGATATCCTTGTAATTGAGGCAGTGCAGCGTAGGTTCACGAGATTGATCCTGGGATGGCGGGACTCATATGAAGAAAGATTGAAAAGACTAGGCTTGTATTCACTGGAGTTTAGAAAGATGAGAGGGGCTCTTGTAGAAACATATAAAATTATAAAAGGACTGGACCAGCTAGATGCAGGAAACATGTTCCCAATGTAGGTATGAAGGTTAATTGACTGGGTAAAATGTAAAAATTGTCCCTAGTGTGTGTGTAGGATAGTGTTAATGTGCAGGGATCGCTGGGCGGCGCGGACTTGGTGGGCCGAAAAGGCCTGTTTCTGCGCTGTATCTGAAATATGAAAAATAAGTATGAAATGTTGCGAAAGTCCAGAACCAGGGGCCACAGTCTTAGAATAAAGGGGAGGCCATTTAAAACTGAGGTGAGAAGGAACTTTTTCACCCAGAGAATTGTGAATTTGTGTAATTTTCTGCCACAGAGGGCAGTGGAGGCCAAATCACTGGATGGATTTAAGAGAGAGTTAGATAGAGCTCTCGGGGTTAGTGGAATCAAAGGATATGGGGAGAAGGCAGGCATGGGTTACTGAATGTGGATGATCAGCCATGATCACAATGAATGGCGGTGCTGGCTCGAAGGGCTGAATGGCCTCCTCCTGCACCTATTTTCTATGTTTCTATGTTACTATACGTTGCTCCCTTCATATTGTATCTGCCGATTGAAATCATGTAGAGTCCTTCTGCCGGCTGGTTAGCACGCAACAAAAAGCTATTCATTGGACATCGGTAAACGTGACAATAAGCTAAACTAAACTAAAATTCAGATCAACAGCCCGTTACTGGGAAACGCAGAGAGCTGGAGCTCCACAGCCAGACTGTGCAAGGATCCATATCTGAGGGAATATGGCAGACAGCTTGGGTACAGTGTGCATGTGAGGGACCCTCTGATTTGACATAATTCATCAGCCTGACCCTCTCCCAAAAGAGCTAAGTCCCAAAGTTGCATATTCTGACCCTACCGTTTAACCATCCTGGGCTCTTCCCGGAGCAGTGATGTGCTGGAACAGCAGTCTCCGGAATCTTCCGTCCGCCGGAGCTGAAACAACAATCAGAGAGTCAGCCCCTGAACGGGTTTTTTATTTACTGAGATCGGGAAGTGGTGCCCAATCTGTCCAAACCTTGTCCTCTGTCGATATTCCCAAAGCCAGATAATCTCCATTTTATTCATTGTACAGACTTTGCACAGATAATTGCCATCCCAGTTTTTACCCACTGCCCCCACGGTGATGACTGATGGCCTGATCTTCCATCATATTCCCTTCCCTCACTCCTCCCCCACACCGACTGGTTTGACAGAATTATTTCCTCACATTACCTGTTGAATCTGTACCATCCTTCAACAAGGAATTTATCAGACTTCCATTGGCCATTTGTGCACTGAGTGTTGGAACAATCCGTGCTCCTCCAGGGCTGATCCAGGACGGTGTGTTTTACACACGGATCACTGCGTGTGGAGTCTGTGGATGGAGGCAGGATGATGATCAATGTTGGTATCATGTCCACCTGCCGTCTCCCGGTCTCTGATACATCCAGGCCCACTTCCATTGATGACGGTGGGGGGAAGCGTGTGGCCTGAATGGGAAAAGTGGGACGGTTGGGAGAGGAGGAGGTGGGTTGGCTGGGATGGAGTGGGGTGGACTTTCGGAGAGGTGGTATGACCAAGAGAATGTCAAGGCGGCCAGGAAGGGTTGGGTGAGTTGGGACTTTGCGAGAACGGATATGTCCCGTGGAGAAGAGGAAACACCCCGTCCCAAGTAACAGTGTTTTCACTCACAATGAAAGGATCTGTCAGCCCATGGATCTGGGACAAATCAGGGCACGGGAGAAGGCAGCTCAGATTGGTGCTCCATGGTCGAATGGTGGGGGCAGGTTGTCATGAGCCAGGTTCTCCGCCTGAGACTTTCTGCTCAGCTTCAGTCATCAACCTCGGACCAAGTGTGTGTATGTGGGGTGTGTGGTTCCATGTGAGGCCAGGGGAGGGGTGACCACGGTAGACGGGTATTTCACCAGGTGGGGGGGGAGGGGGGGTGGGAAACAGTACCAAGGGTGGGGAGGGGTGGCCATGGTAGATGGGTAGTTCATCAGGTGGGAGATGAGTGACCATGGTAGACGGGCATTTCACCAGTTGGGGAGTGGATGACCATGGCATCACCAGGTGGGGGGTGGGTGACCATTGTACACGGGCATTTCAGCAGGTGTGGTGTAGGTGACCATGGTAGATGGGCATTTCACCAGATGGGGTTGGTGGGCAATAGTACTGGGGGTTGGGAGGTGTGACCATGGCAAACGGGCAAGTTGGGGACAAGTGTACTAGGTGCGGACAGTGGACAGGAGTTATTGCGTGTGTTCCAGATGGAGCATGTGCATCGGATGGTAGACGGGTCACATGTCAGTGATAGGGAGGGTGATAGGGAGTGGGGGGGGGGGGTGGGTCACGGTACATTCACAGGGTGGATGTCACATGTCAGTCCAAGGTGGTGAGGCTCAGGCACAGCAGCGTGATCAGACTGGGGGAGAGGGAGATCTCAGTGAGGTGAGAACTGTCATGGACTGGAATATTCAGCCCTGTTTGTGTGCTGATGATTCAGGACGTCCCAGAATTCCCCGCTCCCGGTTCGGTCCATACACACTCTGTACACCCCCATCGATACTTTATCAACATGGAGAACAACATACCTGCACAATACACACTATTAGATGTGGGTGTCGGCTTCAGATAATACACAAAATAACTGTCACAGTTTTTAATCGTGATCTCCTGACGTTTGAGGCAGGTATCTGGGTTATAATTGTTGTTAAACCAGTTAAAACAGACTTCCCTTTTCACCTCCCCTTCTTGCTTCGTGGGATGGGCACCTGGAATGAGTTTATAAACATTGTAAAATATACCCGGTCCCACAGTGGAGCGAGGAAAATGAATCTGGAGCCAGTGTCACGCAGCGATCACAACCCATGGTCTGACCTGCCTCAGTCAGTGGTGAGCTGCTGCCATCACCCCCCCCCCCCCCCCACACTCCCCACAGCAGCACCTGCTCCCTGAGACCCTGTGGGTCACTGGGCCCTTGAATGGACACACAGACCCACCCCTGACCTGCCCCAGTCAGCAGTGAGCTGCTGCCATCACCCCCCCCCCCCCCCCCCCCCCCAACACTCCCCACAGCAGCACCTGCTCCCTGAGACCCTGTGGGTCACTGGGCCCTTGAATGAACACACAGACCCACCCCTGACCTGTCTCAGCCTCAGGCTGTTTGGCCATTAAACATCGCAAAGTCTTCCACACATATTTAGAGACATTAACATTGAAAATATACAAACACTATTAAAATAAAATCAGAATATTAAAATAAACATAATCAGGCTTTGCAAAAAGTAAATGTGATTCACTTAAAGCAGAGAAGTCTTGTTATAGCTGTGCAGTGTTGATGAGACCACACCCTGGCCACACTCTCATCTCACGACTATCATCGGGAAGGTGCAGGAGACTGAAAACTGTGACCTCCAGGTTCAAGAACAGCTTATCCCAGCAATTATCAGGCTCTTGAACACTTCACAACACTAACCTCACCATCCATGATCTTCCATCGACTGTGTCTTTGGTTGCACTACAGACTTTGGTATTTGCTCTGTTACAGTTACCAAGTGTTGCGCTTATTAATACATTGTATTTTTTATTATTCTATTTTATCTGTAGAGCTGTACAGATCTGGATCATCACTCTGACATTTGCTAAAGTAACAGAGTGCATCAGTTGTACATTCTTGTCCACCTACCATGTAACCAGCCGGGACTCCACGTAGAGCAGTGATGGAATGGAACAACACTCTCGGGAATCTTCACGTTGTCATAACTGGAACAACAAGCAGAGAGTCAGCCCCCGACTGAGGGAAAGATTAGCGACTGGGGTCTACACCATCGCACCGTCCAATATTGGTCCAGTGCCAGGAAACCCTTTTTTGCCCTCTCCAAAATCTCTCTTTCCTTCCTCCAGAATGTTGGAGTTTCCTTTCCCTGTACTCCACTCACTGTCCCAGAATGGGG
>NW_027603424.1:0-15585 GCF_053455715.1 Rhinoraja longicauda
CTCCCCCTCCTCTCTCTCCACCTCTTGCTATTAAAAGATATTTTATAAATGAAAGCTCGTAGCTTTTTGATAAATTTATTTTATTTGATAAATTCCACTGGAATTCTCTGCCAGTGGAACTCTCTGCCACAGAAGGTAGTTGAGGCCAGTTCATTGGCTATATTTAAGAGGGAGTTGGATGTGGCCCTTGTGGCTAAAGGGATCAGGGGGTATGGAGAGAAGGCAGGTACAGGATACTGAGCTGGATGATCAGCCATGATCATATTGAATGGCGGTGCGTACAGGCTCGAAGGGCCGAATGGCCTACTCCTGCACCTATTGTCTATGTTTCTGTTTCTATAAATTAAAGCTCGTAGCTTTTTGAGTTTGTTTGTACGTGGGTGAATCTCTCTCTCTCCCCCTCTCTCTCCCTCCCTCCCTCCCTTTCTCAAACTCTCCAAAACTATATATTTTTTTAAAATCTCCACTTTATTCCAGAGCTCAGGGCTACACAATAGAAGCGATTATCACATTGGAGTAACCAGACATGAAGGCAGCTTCGGCCCTTGTTTTACATTCACACCTCCGAGAATGTGTACTGCAAAAGCCAACACAGACAGACAGACGAGTTGTTTGCAAAGATACATGAGGACAGGGAATGTAGCTAGTTTTAAATCTGGGACAGAGAGTTTGAATCTGGCTATTGAACCTCTGGCAGAACATCATGCCCCATCTACACTAGTCCCACCTGCCCACACAGACCAACATGCCCCATCTACACTAGTCCCACACCGACCAACATGCCCCATCTACACTAGTCCCACCCGCCCACACCGTCCAACATGCCCCATCTACACTAGTCCCACCTGCCCACACCGGCCAACATGCCCCATCTACACTAGTCCCACCCGCCCACACCGACCAACATGCCCCATCTACACTAGTCCCACCTGCCCTCTCTGACCAACATGCCCCATCTACACTAGTCCCACCCGCCCACACTGACCAACATGCCCCATCTACACTAGTCCCACCTGCCCACACTGACCAACATGCCCCATCTACACTAGTCCCACCTGCCCACACTGACCAACATGCCCCATCTACACTAGTCCCACCTGCCCACACCGGCCAACATGCCCCATCTACACTAGTCCCACCTGCCCACACCGTCCAACATGCCCCATCTACACTAGTCCCACCTGCCCACACCGACCAACATGCCCCAACTACACTAGTCCCACCTGCCCACAGCGTCCATCATGCCCCATCTACACTAGTCCCACCTGCCCACACCGGCCAACATGCCCCATCTACACTAGTCCCACCCGCCCACACAGACCAACATGCCCCATCTACACTAGTCCCACACTGACCAACATGCCCCATCTACACTAGTCCCACCTGCCCACACTGACCAACATGCCCCATCTACACTAGTCCCACCCGCCCACACAGACCAACATGTGCTAGGAGGATGCTAGGAGGCTGCAGAGTGACTTGGATAGATTAGGCGAGTGGGCAAATGCATGGCAGATGCAATATAATGTGGATAAGTGTGATGTTATCCACTTTGGCGGCAAGAACAGGAAAGCAGAGTATTACCTGAATGGTGACCGATTGGGAGAAGGGGAGATGCAACGTGACCTGGGTGTCATGGTGCACCAGTCATTGAAAGCAAGCATGCAGGTGCAGCAGGCAGTGAAGAAAGTGAATGGTATGTTGGCATTCATAGCAAGAGGATTTGAGTATAGGAGCAGGGAGGTTCTGCTGCAGTTGTACAAGGCCTTGGTGAGACCGCACCTGGAGTATTGTGTGCAGTTTTGGTCTCCTAACCTGAGGAAAGACTTTCTTGCCTTAGAGGGAGTACAGAGAAGGTTCACCAGATTGATCCCTGGGATGGTGGGACTTTCATATGAGGAAAGACTGGATAGACTGGGCTTGTACTCGCTGGAATTTAGAAGACTGAGGGGGGATCTTATAGAAACATATAAAATTCTTAAGGGGTTGGAGAGGCTAGATGCGGGAAGATTGTTCCCGATGTTGGGGGAGTCTACAACCAGGGGTCACAGCTTAAGGATAAGGGGCAAGTCTTTTAGGACCGAGATGAGAAAACATTTCTTCACACAGAGAGTGGTGAATCTGTGGAATTCTCTGCCACAGAAGGTAGTTGAGGCCAGTTCATTGGCTATATTTAAGAGTTAGATGTGGCCCTTTTTGCTAAAGGGATCAGGGGTATGGAGAGAAGGCAGGTATAGGCTACTGAGCTGGATGATCAGCCATGATCATATTGAATGGCGGTGCAGGCTCGAAGGGCCGAATGGCCTACTCCTGCACCTATTTTCTATGTTTCTAACATGCCCCATCTACACTAGTCCCACCTGCCCACACCGCCCAACATGCCCCATCTACACTAGTCCCACCTGCCCACACCGCCCAACATGCCCCATCTACACTAGTCCCACCTGCCCACACCGTCCATCATGCCCCATCTACACTAGTCCCACCTGCCCACACTGACCAACATGCCCCATCTACACCAGTCCCACCTGCCCACACCGACCAACATGCCCCATCTACACCAGTCCCACCTGCCCACACCGACCAACGTGCCCCATCTACACTAGTCCCACATGCCCACACCGACCAACATGCCCCATCTACACTAGTCCCACCTGCCCATACCGACCAACATGCCCCATCTACACTAGTCCCACCCGCCCACACCGGCCAACATGCCCCATCTACACTAGTCCCACCTGCCCACACAGACCAACATGCCCCATCTACACTAGTCCCACCTGCCCACACCGACCAACATGCCCCATCTACACCAGTCCCACCTGCCCACACCGACCAACGTGCCCCATCTACACTAGTCCCACCTGCCCACACCGACCAACATGCCCCATCTACACTAGTCCCACCTGCCCATACCGACCAACATGCCCCATCTACACTAGTCCCACCCGCCCACACCGGCCAACATGCCCCATCTACACCAGTCCCACCTGCCCACACCGACCAACGTGCCCCATCTACACTAGTCCCACCTGCCCACACCGACCAACATGCCCCATCTACACTAGTCCCACCTGCCCACACCGGCCAACATGCCCCATCTACACTAGTCCCACCTGCCCACACCGGCCAACATGCCCCATCTACACTAGTCCCAACCGCCCACACAGACCAACATGCCCCATCTACACTAGTCCCACCTGCCCACACCGACCAACATGCCCCATCTACACTAGTCCCACCTGCCCACACCGGCCAACATGCCCCATCTACACTAGTCCCACCTGCCCACACCGACCAACATGCCCCATCTACACTAGTCCCACCCGCCCACACAGACCAACATGCCCCATCTACACTAGTCCCACCTGCCCACACCGGCCAACATGCCCCATCTACACTAGTCCCACCTGCCCACACCGGCCAACATGCCTGTTTATAATTTAAAGCTCGTAGCTTATTGATAAATTTATAAATTATAGCTCGTAGCTTTTTGAGTTTGTTTGTGTGTGTGTGAATCTCTCTCTCTCTCTCCTCTCTCTCCCCTTCTCTCTCTCTCTCCCCCTCCTCTCTCTCCACCTCTTGCTATTAAAAGATATTTTATAAATGAAAGCTCGTAGCTTTTTGATAAATTTATTTTATTTGATAAATTCCACTGGAATTCTCTGCCAGTGGAACTCTCTGCCACAGAAGGTAGTTGAGGCCAGTTCATTGGCTATATTTAAGAGGGAGTTAGATGTGGCCCTTGTGGCTAAAGGGATCAGGGGGTATGGAGAGAAGGCAGGTACAGGATACTGAGCTGGATGATCAGCCATGATCATATTGAATGGCGGTGCGTACAGGCTCGAAGGGCCGAATGGCCTACTCCTGCACCTATTGTCTATGTTTCTGTTTCTATAAATTAAAGCTCGTAGCTTTTTGAGTTTGTTTGTACGTGGGTGAATCTCTCTCTCTCCCCCTCTCTCTCCCTCCCTCCCTCCCTTTCTCAAACTCTCCAAAACTATATATTTTTTTAAAATCTCCACTTTATTCCAGAGCTCAGGGCTACACAATAGAAGCGATTATCACATTGGAGTAACCAGACATGAAGGCAGCTTCGGCCCTTGTTTTACATTCACACCTCCGAGAATGTGTACTGCAAAAGCCAACACAGACAGACAGACGAGTTGTTTGCAAAGATACATGAGGACAGGGAATGTAGCTAGTTTTAAATCTGGGACAGAGAGTTTGAATCTGGCGATTGAACCTCTGGCAGAACATCATGCCCCATCTACACTAGTCCCACCTGCCCACACAGACCAACATGCCCCATCTACACTAGTCCCACACCGACCAACATGCCCCATCTACACTAGTCCCACCCGCCCACACCGTCCATCATGCCCCATCTACACTAGTCCCACCTGCCCACACCGACCAACATGCCCCATCTACACTAGTCCCACCCGCCCACACCATCCATCATGCCCCATCTACACTAGTCCCACCCGCCCACACCGTCCATCATGCCCCATCTACACTAGTCCCACCCGCCCACACCGTCCATCATGCCCCATCTACACTAGTCCCACCTGCCCACACAGACCAACATGCCCCATCTACACTAGTCCCACACCAACCAACATGCCCCATCTTCACTAGTCCCACCCGCCCACACCGTCCAACATGCCCCATCTACACTAGTCCCACCCGCCCACACTGGCCAACATGCCCCATCTACACTATTCCCACCCGCCCACACTGGCCAACATGCCCCATCTACACTAGTCCCACCCGCCCACACTGGCCAACATGCCCCATCTACACTAGTCCCACCCGCCCACACTGACCAACATGCCCCATCTACACTAGTCCCACACTGACCAACATGCCCCATCTACACTAGTCCCACCCGCCCACACCGTCCAACATGCCCCATCTACACTAGTCCCACACCGTCCATCATGCCCCATCCACACTAGTCCCACCCGCCCACACCGTCCATCATGCCCCATCTACACTAGTCCCACCCGCCCACACTGACCAACATGCCCCATCTACACTAGTCCCACCCGCCCACACAGACCAACATGCCCCATCTACACTAGTCCCACCTGCCCACACCGTCCATCTTGCCCCATCTACACTAGTCCCACCTGCCCACACAGACCAACATGCCCCATCTACACTAGTCCCACCTGCCCACACCGTCCATCATGCCCCATCTACACTAGTCCCACCCGCCCATACCGTCCATCATGCCCCATCTACACTAGTCCCACCTGCCCACACCGTCCATCATGCCCCATCTACACTAGTCCCACCTTCCCACACCGACCAACATGCCCCATCTACACTAGTCTCACCTGCCCACACCGTCCTTCATGCCCCATCTACACTAGTCCCACCCGCCCACACTGACCAACATGCCCCATCTACACTAGTCCCACCTGCCCACACTGACCAACATGCCCCATCTACACTAGTCCCACCTGCCCACACCGACCAACATGCCCCATCTACACTAGTCCCACCTGCCCACACTGACCAACATGCCCCATCTACACTAGTACCACCCGCCCACACTGACCAACATGCCCCATCTACACTAGTCCCACCTGCCCACACCGTCCATCATGCCCCATCTACACTAGCCCCACCTGCCCACACTGACCAACATGCCCCATCTACACTAGTCCCAACGGCCCACACCGTACAACATGCCCCATCTATACTAGTCCCACCTGCCCACACCGGCCAACATGCCCCATCTACACTAGTCCCACCTGCCCACACAGACCAACATGCCCCATCTACATTAGTCCCACCTGCCCACACCGACCAACATGCCCCATCTACACTAGTCCCACATGCCCGTACCGACCAACATGCCCCATCTACACTAGTCCCACCTGCACACACCGGCCAACATGCCCCATCTACACTAGTCCCAACCGCCCACACAGACCAACATGCCCCATCTACACTAGTCCCACCTGCCTACACCAGCCATCATGCCCCATCTACACTAGTCCCACCTGCCCACACCGTCCATCATGCCCCATCTACACTAGTCCCACCTGCCCACACAGACCAACATGCCCCATCTACACTAGTCCCACCTGCCCACACCGTCCATCATGCCCCATCTACACTAGTCCCACCCGCCCATACCGTCCATCATGCCCCATCTACACTAGTCCCACCTGCCCCCACCGTCCATCATGCCCCATCTACACTAGTCCCACCCGCCCACACCGTCCAACATGCCCCATCTACACTAGTCCCACCTGCCCACACCGGCCAACATGCCCCATCTACACTAGTCCCACCTGCCCACACAGACCAACATGCCCCATCTACACTAGTCCCACCTGCCCACACCGACCAACATGCCCCATCTACACTAGTCCCACCTGCCCGTACCGACCAACATGCCCCATCTACACTAGTCGCACCTGCCCACACCGGCCAACATGCCCCATCTACACTAGTCCCAACCGCCCACACAGACCAACATGCCCCATCTACACTAGTCCCACCAGCCTACACCAGACATCATGCCCCATCTACACTAGTCCCACCTGCCCACACCGCCCAACATGCCCTATCTACACTCGTCCCACCCGCCCACACCGACCAACATGCCCCATCTACACTAGTCCCACCTGCCCCCACCGTCCATCATGCCCCATCTACACTAGTCCCACCCGCCCACACCGTCCAACATGCCCCATCTACACTAGTCCCACCTGCCCACACCGGCCAACATGCCCCATCTACACTAGTCCCACCTGCCCACACAGACCAACATGCCCCATCTACACTAGTCCCACCTGCCCACACCGACCAACATGCCCCATCTACACTAGTCCCACCTGCCCGTACCGACCAACATGCCCCATCTACACTAGTCCCACCTGCCCACACCGGCCAACATGCCCCATCTACACTAGTCCCAACCGCCCACACAGACCAACATGCCCCATCTACACTAGTCCCACCAGCCTACACCAGCCATCATGCCCCATCTACACTAGTCCCACCTGCCCACACCGCCCAACATGCCCTATCTACACTCGTCCCACCCGCCCACACCGACCAACATGCCCCATCTACACTAGTCCCACCTGCCCACACCGACCAACATGCCCCATCTACACTAGTCCCACACCGACCAACATGCCCCATCTACACTAGTCCCACCTGCCCACACCGGCCAACATGCCCCATCTACACTAGTCCCACCTGCCCACACCGACCAACATGCCCCATCTACACTAGTCCCACCTGCCCACAACGACCAACATGCCCCATCTACACTAGTACCACCCGCCCACACTGACCAACATGCCCCATCTACACTAGTCCCACCTGCCCACACCGTCCATCATGCCCCATCTACACTAGTCCCACCTGCCCACACTGACCAACATGCCCCATCTACACTAGTCCCACCGGCCCACACCGTCCAACATGCCCCATCTACACTAGTCCCACCTGCCCACACAGACCAACATGCCCCATCTACACTAGTCCCACCTGCCCACACCGACCAACATGCCCCATCTACACTAGTCCCACCTGCCCGTACCGACCAACATGCCCCATCTACACTAGTCCCACCTGCCCACACCGGCCAACATGCCCCATCTACACTAGTCCCAAACGCCCACACAGACCAACATGCCCCATCTACACTAGTCCCACCGGCCCACACCGTCCAACATGCCCCATCTACACTAGTCCCACCTGCCCGTACCGACCAACATGCCCCATCTACACTAGTCCCACCTGCCCACACTGACCAACATGCCCCATCTACACTAGTCCCACCTGCCCACACCGCCCAACATGCCCCATCTACACTAGTCCCACCTGCCTACACCAGCCATCATGCCCCATCTACACTAGTCCCACCTGCCCACACCGCCCAACATGCCCTATCTACACTAGTCCCACCCGCCCACACCGACCAACATGCCCCATCTACACTAGTCCCACCAGCCTACACCAGCCATCATGCCCCATCTACACTAGTCCCACCTGCCCACACCGCCCAACATGCCCTATCTACACTAGTCCCACCCGCCCACACCGACCAACATGCCCCATCTACACTAGTCCCACCTGCCCACACCGACCAACATGCCCCATCTACACTAGTCCCACACCGACCAACATGCCCCATCTACACTAGTCCCACCTGCCCACACCGGCCAACATGCCCCATCTACACTAGTCCCACCTGCCCACACTGACCAACATGCCCCATCTACACTAGTCCCACCTGCCCACACAGACCAACATGCCCCATCTACACTAGTCCCACCTGCCCACACCGACCAACATGCCCCATCTACACTAGTCCCACCTGCCCACAACGACCAACATGCCCCATCTACACTAGACCCACCTGCCCACAACGACCAACATGCCCCATCTACACTAGTCCCACCTGCCCACACCGACCAACATGCCCCATCTACACTAGTCCCACCTGCCCACAACGACCAACATGCCCCATCTACACTAGACCCACCTGCCCACAACGACCAACATGCCCCATCTACACTAGTCCCACCTGCCCACACCGACCAACATGCCCCATCTACACTAGTCCCACCTGCCCACAACGACCAACATGCCCCATCTACACTAGACCCACCTGCCCACAACGACCAACATGCCCCATCTACACTAGTCCCACCTGCCCACACCGACCAACATGCCCCATCTACACTAGACCCACCTGCCCACAACGACCAACATGCCCCATCTACACTAGTCCCACCTGCCCACACCGACCAACATGCCCCATCTACACTAGTCCCACCTGCCCACACCGTCCATCATGCCCCATCTACACTAGTCCCACCTGCCCACACTGACCAACATGCCCCATCTACACTAGTCCCACCGGCCCACACCGTCCAACATGCCCCATCTACACTAGTCCCACCTGCCCACACCGTCCATCATGCCCCATCAACACTAGTCCCACCTGCCCGTACCGACCAACATGCCCCATCTACACTAGTCCCACCTGCCCACACCGACCAACATGCCCCATCTACACTAGTCCCACCTGCCCGTACCGACCAACATGCCCCATCTACACTAGTCCCACCTGCCCACACCGACCAACATGCCCCATCTACACTAGTCCCACCTGCCCACAATGACCAACATGTCCCATCTACTCTAGTCCCACAACGACCAACATGCCCCATCTACACTAGTCCCACCTGCCCACAACGACCAACATGCCCCATCTACACTAGTCCCACCTGCCCACACTGACCAACATGCCCCATCTACACTAGTACCACCCGCCCACACTGACCAACATGCCCCATCTACACTAGTCCCACCTGCCCACACCGTCCATCATGCCCCATCTACACTAGTCCCACCTGCCCACACTGACCAACATGCCCCATCTACACTAGTCCCACCGGCCCACACCGTCCAACATGCCCCATCTACACTAGTCCCACCTGCCCACACAGACCAACATGCCCCATCTACACTAGTCCCACCTGCCCACACCGACCAACATGCCCCATCTACACTAGTCCCACCTGCCCGTACCGACCAACATGCCCCATCTACACTAGTCCCACCTGCCCACACCGGCCAACATGCCCCATCTACACTAGTCCCAACCGCCCACACAGACCAACATGCCCCATCTACACTAGTCCCACCGGCCCACACCGTCCAACATGCCCCATCTACACTAGTCCCACCTGCCCACACCGGCCAACATGCCCCATCTACACTAGTCCCACCTGCCCACACAGACCAACATGCCCCATCTACACTAGTCCCACCTGCCCACACCGACCAACATGCACCATCTACACTAGTCCCACCTGCCCGTACCGACCAACATGCCCCATCTACACTAGTCCCACCTGCCCACACCGGCCAACATGCCCCATCTACACTAGTCCCAACCGCCCACACAGACCAACATGCCCCATCTACACTAGTCCCACCTGCCTACACCAGCCATCATGCCCCATCTACACTAGTCCCACCTGCCCACACTGACCAACATGCCCCATCTACACTAGTCCCACCTGCCCACACTGACCAACATGCCCCATCTACACTAGTCCCACCAGCCCACACTGGCCAACATGCCCCATCTACACTAGTCCCACCCGCCCACACTGACCAACATGCTCCATCTACACTAGTCCCACCTGCCCACACCGTCCATCATGCCCCATCTACACTAGTCCCAACCGCCCACACTGACCAACATGCCCCATCTACACTAGTCCCACCCGCCCACACCGTCCAACATGCCCCATCTACACTAGTCCCACCTGCCCACACCGGCCAACATGCCCCATCTACACTAGTCCCACCTGCCCACACAGACCAACATGCCCCATCTACACTAGTCCCACCTGCCCACACCGACCAACATGCCCCATCTACACTAGTCCCACCTGCCCGTACCGACCAACATGCCCCATCTACACTAGTCCCACCTGCCCACACCGGCCAACATGCCCCATCTACACTAGTCCCACCTGCCCACACCGACCAACATGCCCCATCTACACTAGTCCCACCTACCCACAACGACCAACATGCCCCATCTACACTAGACCCACCTGCCCACAACGACCAACTTGCCCCATCTACACTTGTCCCACCTGCCCACACCGTCCATCATGCCCCATCTACACTAGTCCCACCTGCCCACACTGACCAACATGCCCCATCTACACGAGTCCCACCCGCCCACACCGTCCAACATGCCCCATCTACACTAGTCCCACCTGCCCACACCGGCCAACATGCCCCATCTACACTAGTCCCACCTGCCCACACAGACCAACATGCCCCATCTACACTAGTCCCACCTGCCCACACCGACCAACATGCCCCATCTACACTAGTCCCACCTGCCCGTACCGACCAACATGCCCCATCTACACTAGTCCCACCTGCCCACACCGGCCAACATGCCCCATCTACACTAGTCCCAACCGCCCACACAGACCAACATGCCCCATCTACACTAGTCCCACCTGCCTACACCACCCATCATGCCCCATCTACACTAGTCCCACCTGCCCACACCGCCCAACATGCCCTATCTACACTAGTCCCACCCGCCCACCGACCAACATGCCCCATCTACACTAGTCCCACCTGCCCACACCGACCAACATGCCCCATCTACACTAGTCCCACCTGCCCACACCGACCAACATGCCCCATCTACACTAGTCCCACACCGACCAACATGCCCCATCTACACTAGTCCCACCTGCCCACACCGTCCAACATGCCCCATCTACACTAGTCCCACCTGCCCACAACGACCAACATGTCCCATCTACACTAGTCCCACAACGACCAACATGCCCCATCTACACTAGTCCCACCTGCCCACAACGACCAACATGCCCCATCTACACTAGTCCCACCTGCCCACACTGACCAACATGCCCCATCTACACTAGTACCACCCGCCCACACTGACCAACATGCCCCATCTACACTAGTCCCACCTGCCCACACCGTCCATCATGCCCCATCTACACTAGTCCCACCTGCCCACACTGACCAACATGCCCCATCTACACTAGTCCCACCGGCCCACACCGTCCAACATGCCCCATCTACACTAGTCCCACCTGCCCACACAGACCAACATGCCCCATCTACACTAGTCCCACCTGCCCACACCGACCAACATGCCCCATCTACACTAGTCCCACCTGCCCGTACCGACCAACATGCCCCATCTACACTAGTCCCACCTGCCCACACCGGCCAACATGCCCCATCTACACTAGTCCCAACCGCCCACACAGACCAACATGCCCCATCTACACTAGTCCCACCGGCCCACACCGTCCAACATGCCCCATCTACACTAGTCCCACCTGCCCACACCGGCCAACATGCCCCATCTACACTAGTCCCACCTGCCCACACAGACCAACATGCCCCATCTACACTAGTCCCACCTGCCCACAACGACCAACATGCCCCATCTACACTAGACCCACCTGCCCACAACGACCAACTTGCCCCATCTACACTAGTCCCACCTGCCCACACCGTCCATCATGCCCCATCTACACTAGTCCCACCTGCCCACACTGACCAACATGCCCCATCTACACGAGTCCCACCCGCCCACACCGTCCAACATGCCCCATCTACACTAGTCCCACCTGCCCACACCGGCCAACATGCCCCATCTACACTAGTCCCACCTGCCCACACAGACCAACATGCCCCATCTACACTCGTCCCACCTGCCCACACCGACCAACATGCCCCATCTACACTAGTCCCACCTGCCCGTACCGACCAACATGCCCCATCTACACTAGTCCCACCTGCCCACACCGGCCAACATGCCCCATCTACACTAGTCCCAACCGCCCACACAGACCAACATGCCCTATCTACACTAGTCCCACCTGCCTACACCACCCATCATGCCCCATCTACACTAGTCCCACCTGCCCACACCGCCCAACATGCCCTATCTACACTAGTCCCACCCGCCCACCGACCAACATGCCCCATCTACACTAGTCCCACCTGCCCACACCGACCAACATGCCCCGTCTACACTAGTCCCACACCGACCAACATGCCCCATCTACACTAGTCCCACCTGCCCACAACGACCAACATGCCCCATCTACACTAGACCCACCTGCCCACAACGACCAACTTGCCCCATCTACACTAGTCCCACCTGCCCACACCGTCCATCATGCCCCATCTACACTAGTCCCACCTGCCCACACTGACCAACATGCCCCATCTACACGAGTCCCACCCGCCCACACCGTCCAACATGCCCCATCTACACTAGTCCCACCTGCCCACACCGGCCAACATGCCCCATCTACACTAGTCCCACCTGCCCACACAGACCAACATGCCCCATCTACACTAGTCCCACCTGCCCACACCGACCAACATGCCCCATCTACACTAGTCCCACCTGCCCGTACCGACCAACATGCCCCATCTACACTAGTCCCACCTGCCCACACCGGCCAACATGCCCCATCTACACTAGTCCCAACCGCCCACACAGACCAACATGCCCCATCTACACTAGTCCCACCTGCCTACACCACCCATCATGCCCCATCTACACTAGTCCCACCTGCCCACACCGCCCAACATGCCCTATCTACACTAGTCCCACCCGCCCACCGACCAACATGCCCCATCTACACTAGTCCCACCTGCCCACACCGACCAACATGCCCCATCTACACTAGTCCCACACCGACCAACATGCCCCATCTACACTAGTCCCACATGCCCACACCGGCCAACATGCCCCATCTACACTAGTCCCACCTGCCCACACTGACCAACATGCCCCATCTACACTAGTCCCACCTGCCCACACAGACCAACATGCCCCATCTACACTAGTCCCACCTGCCCACACCGACCAACATGCCCCATCTACACTAGTCCCACCTGCCCACAACGACCAACATGCCCCATCTACACTAGACCCACCTGCCCACAACGACCAACATGCCCCATCTACACTAGTCCCACCTGCCCACACCGACCAACATGCCCCATCTACACTAGTCCCACCTGCCCACAATGACCAACATGCCCCATCTACACTAGTCCCACAATGACCAACATGCCCCATCTACACTAGTCCCACCTGCCCACACCGACCAACATGCCCCATCTACACTAGTCCCACACCGACCAACATGCCCCATCTACACTAGTCCCACCTGCCCACACCGGCCAACATGCCCCATCTACACTAGTCCCACCTGCCCACACTGACCAACATGCCCCATCTACACTAGTCCCACCTGCCCACACAGACCAACATGCCCCATCTACACTAGTCCCACCTGCCCACACCGACCAACATGCCCCATCTACACTAGACCCACCTGCCCACAACGACCAACATGCCCCATCTACACTAGTCCCACCTGCCCACACCGACCAACATGCCCCATCTACACTAGTCCCACCTGCCCACAACGACCAACATGCCCCATCTACACTAGTCCCACAATGACCAACATGCCCCATCTACACTAGTCCCACCTGCCCACACCGACCAACATGCCGGTTTATAAATTAAAGCTCGTAGCTTTTTGATAAATTAAAAAATTAAAGCTCGTAGCTTTTTGATAAATTTATCAATTAAAGCTCGTAGCTTTTTGATAAATTTATCAATTAAAGCTCGTAGCTTTTTGATAAATTTATAAATTAAAGCTCGTAGCTTTTTGATAAATTGATAAATTAAAGCTCGTAGCTTTTTGATAAATTTATCAATTAAAGCTCGTAGCTTTTTGATAAATTTATAAATTAAAGGTCGTAGCTTTTTGAGTTTGTTTGTGTGTGTGTGAATCTCTCTCTCTCTCTCTCTCCTCTCTCTCCCCTTCCCTCTCTCTCTCCCCCTCCTCTCTCTCCACTTCTTGCTATTAAAAGATATTTTATAAATTAAAGCTCGTAGCTTTTTGATAAATTTATCAATTAAAGCTCGCAGCTTTTTGATAAATTTAAAAATTAAAGCTCGCAGCTTTTTGATAAATTTTAAAATTAAAGCTCGTAGCTTTTTGATAAAGTTATAAATCAAAGCTCGTAGCTTTTTGATAAATTTATAAATTAAAGCTCGTAGCTTTTTGATAAATTTATAAATTAAAGCTCGTAGCTTTTTGATAAATTTATAAATTAAAGCTCATAGCTTTTTGATAAATTTATAAATTAAATCTCGTAGCTTTTTGATAAATTTAAAATCAAAGCTCGCAGCTTTTTGATAGATTTATAAATTAAAGCTCGTAGCTTTTTGATAAATTTATAAATTAAAGCTCGTAGCTTTTTGGTAAATTTAAAAATGTGTACTGCAAAAGCCAGCGCAGACAGACGAGTTGTTTGCAAAGATACCTGAGGACAGGAAATGCGGCTAGTTTTCCATCTGTGACAATGGCCGAAACTGCCTTCATGTAAAGGTTACCCCAATGTGATAATGGTTTCTATTGTGGAGCCCCCTTGGGTGCCTTGAGCACTGAAACCTGTGCAGACAGTTTAGCTCAGATCGTTAACTTGGAACAGGTTTATTCCAAATAAAGTAAAGGCATCTGTTTGTGGAATTTGTGTGTGTGTCACCTCAGCTCCTCAATAAATAAAAAGCTGCATGCTGCTAATTGCAGTATTGGGAGCTCAGTCTGGCATCGAACCTGTAACCTCTGCCAACTCCTGCAAGTGGGTAAGCTTCTTGTGTTTTAAATCCATTAGTGTGTTGTCTGTTTTTTTTGTGTTAATTGAATTTAATGTAGTTTAGTTGAACACGGTTCAAATCAATGTAATTCAGTTTAGCTTTATTTAATTTAATGTAGTTTAGTTAAACATGATTCAAACCAATTAAATTCAGTTTAACTTTATTTAATTTAATGTAGTTTAGTTAAACACGGTTCAAATCTATTTTAATTCAGTTTAGCTTTATTTAATTTAATGTAGTTTAGTTAAACACGGTTCGAATCAATTTAATTCAGTTTAACTTTATTTGATTTAATGTAGTTTAGTTAAACGTGATAGTTCCCTTTGGGG
>NW_027603425.1:0-15470 GCF_053455715.1 Rhinoraja longicauda
TTATGTAACATAGAAACTTAGAAATATAGAAAATAGGTGCAGGGGGAGGACATTAGGCCCTTCGAGCCAGCACCGCCATTCATGGTGATCATGGCTGATCATCCACAATCAGTAACCTGTGCCTGCGTTCTCCCCATATCCCATGATTCCACCAGCCCCTAGAGCTCTGTCTAACTCTCTTTTAAATTCATCCAGTGAATTGGCCTCCATTGCCTTCTGTGGCAGAAAATTCCATAGATTCACAAGTCGCTGGGTGAAAAAGTTTCTTCTCACCTCAGTTTTAAATGGCCTACCCTTTATTCTTAGACTGTGGTCCCTGGTTCTAATCTCCCCCAACATTGGAAACATTCTTCCTGCATCTAGTTTGTCCAGTAATTTTATAATTTTATACGTCTCTATAAGATCCCCTCTCATCCTTCTAAACTCTAGTAAATACAAGCCCAGTCGGTCCAATCTTTCCTCATATGACAGTCCCGCCACTCCAGGGATTAATCTCGTGAACCTACGCTGCACTGCCTCAAAAGCATGGACGTCCTTCCTCAAATTATGAGACCAAACCTGCACACAATACTCAAGATGTGGTCTCACCATGGCCCAATACAACTGCAGGAGGTCCTCTTTGCTCCTTTACTCAAATTCTCTCGTTATGAATGGCAACATGCCATTAGCTTTCTTCAATGCCAGCTGTACCTGCACGCTTACTTTTAATGACTGGTGTACAAGGACACCCAGGTCTTGTTGCACGTCCCCGTTACCTCATCTGACACCAATTGACATAATAATCTGTCTCTTTGTTTTTGCCGCCTAAGTGGATAACCTCATATTTATCTACATTATATTGCATCTGCCATTGATCTGCCCACTTACTCAACCTGTCGTAGTCACCCTGCAACCTCTTAACATCCTCTTTGCAGTTCACACTGTCACCCAGCATTGTGTCATTTGCAGACTTTGCTGGAGTTACTTCTAATTTATGGACCCCTCTGCTCTACAACACTCCCTAGCTAACTGCCATTCACGGTGAAGATCATGCCCTGATTTGACTTCCCAAAATTAAAACCTCACACTTATCTGGAAGAAACACCATTTGCTATTTCTCAGCCCATAGAAACATAGAAAATAGGTGCAGGAGTAGGCCATTCGGCCCTTCGAGCCTGCACCGCCATTCAATATGATCATGGCTGATCATTCAGCTCAGTAGCCTGTACCTGCCTTCTCTCCATACCCCCTGATCCCTTTAGCAAAAAGGGCCACATCTAACTCCCTCTTAAATATAGCCAATGAACTGGCCTCAACTACCTTCTGTGGCAGAGAATTCCACAGACTCACCACTCTGTGTGAAGAAATGTTTTCTCATCTCGGTCCTAAAAGACTTCCCCCTTATCCTTAAGCTGTGACCCCTGGTTCTGGACTCCCCCAACATCGGGAACAATCTTCCCGCATCTAGCCTCTCCAACCCCTTAAGAATTTTATATGTTTCTATAAGATCCCCCCTCAGTCTTCTAAATTCCAGCGAGTACAAGCCCAGTCTATCTAGTCTTTCCTCATATGTAAGTCCCGCCATCCCAGGGATCAATCTGGTGAACCTTCTCTGTACTCCCTCTAAGGCAAGAACGTCTTTCCTCAGGTTAGGAGACCAAAACTGCACACAATACTCCAGGTGCGGTCTCACCAAGGCCCTGTACAACTGCAGCAGAACCTCCCTGCTCCTAAACTCAAATCCTCTTGCTATGAATGCCAACATACCATTCGCTTTCTTCACTGCCTGCTGCACCTGCATGCTTGCTTTCAATGACTGGTGCACCATGACACCCAGGTCACGTTGCATCTCCCCTTCTCCCAATCGGTCACCATTCAGGTAATACTCTGCTTTCCTGTTCTTGCCGCCAAAGTGGATAACCTCACATTTATCCACATTATATTGCATTTTCCCACTCGCCTAATCTATCCAAGTCACTCTGCAGCCTCCTAGTGTCCTCCTCGCAGCTAACACTGCCACCCAGCTTCGTGTCATCCGCAAACTTAGAGATGTTGCATTCAATTCCCTTGTCCAAATCATTAATATACACTGTAAATAACTGGGGTCCCAGCACTGAGCCTTGCGGTACCCCACTAGTCACTGCCTGCCATTCCGAAAAGGACCCGTTTATTCCTACTCTTTGCTTCCTGTCCGCCAACCAATTTTCTATCCACCTCAACACTGAACCCTCAATACCGTGTGCTTTAAGTTTGTACACCAATCTCCTATGTGGGACCTTGTCGAAGGCCTTCTGAAAGTCCAGATATAACACATCGACTGGTTCTCCCTTATCCACTCTACTAGTTACATCCTCGAAAAATTCTATAAGATTCGTCAGACATGATTTGCCTTTGGTAAATCCATGCTGACTTTGTCCGATGATTTCACCACTTTCCAAATGTAATGCTATCACATCTTTAATAACTGACTCTAGCATTTTCCCCACTACCGATGTTAGGCTAACTGGTCTATAATTCCCCGTTTTCTCTCTCCCTCCCTTTTTAAAAAGTGGGGTTACATTAGCTACCCTCCAGTCCTCAGGAACTACTCCAGAATCTAAAGAGTTTTGAAAAATTATCACTAATGCATCCACTATTTCTGAGGCTACTTCCTTAAGCACTCTGGGATGCAGCCTATCTGGCCCTGGGGATTTATCTGCCTTTAATCCATTTAATTTACCTAACACCACTTCCCGACTAACCTGGATTTCCCTCAGCTCCTCCATCTCTTTAGACCCCCGGTCCCCCGCTATTTCCGGCAGACGGTTTATGTCTTCCTTAGTGAAGACAGAACCAAAGTATTTGTTCAATTGGTCTGCCATCTCCTTGTTCCCTATGATCAATTCACCTGTTTCCGACTGCAAGGGACCTACATTTGCCTTAACTAATCTTTTTCTCTTGACATATCTATAAAAGCTTTTGCAGTCTGTTTTTATGTTCCTTGCCAGTTTTCCCTCATAATCTATTTTCCCTTTCCTAATTAAGCCCTTTGTCCTCCTCTGCTGGACTCTGAATTTCTCCCAGTCCTCTGGTATGCTACTTTTTCTGGCTAATCTGTATGCTTCATCTTTTGTTTTAATACTATCCTTGATTTCCCTTGTTAGCCACGGATGCACTACCTTTCCTGGTTTGTTCTTTTGCCAAACTGGGATGAACACTTGTTGTAGTTCATCCATGCGACCTTTAAATGCCTTCCATTGCATGTCCACCGTCAACCCTTTCAGCATCAATCGCCAGTCTATCTTGGACAATTCACGCCTCATACCCTCAAAGTTACCTTTCTTTAAGTTCAGAACATTTGTTTCTGTATCGACTTTGTCACTCTCCATCCTAATGAAGAACTCTACCATATTATGATCACTCTTGCCCAAGGGGCCTCGCACAACAAGACTGCTAACTAACCCTTCCTCATTACTCAATACCCAGTCTAGAATGGCCTGTTCTCTCGTTGGTTCCTCGACACGTTGGTTTAGAAAACCATCTCTCAAACATTCCAAGAAATCCTCTTCCTCAGCACCCCTGCCAGTTTGGTTCACCCAATCTATATGTAGATTGAAGTCACCCATTATAACTGCTGCACCTTTAGTGCATGCATTTCTAATTTCCTGCTTGATGCCATCCCCAACCTCCCTACTGCTGTTAGGTGGCCTGTACACAACTCCCACTAGCGTTTTCTGCCCTTTAGTGTTTCGTAGCTCTACCCATATCGATTCCACTTCCTCCAAGCTAATGTCCTTCCTTTCCACTGCTTTAATCTCCTCTCTAACCAGTAACGCTACGCCACCTCCTTTTCCTTTCTGTCTATCCCACCTGAATATAGAATATCCCTGGATGTTGAGCTCCCAGCCTTGGTCACCCTGGAGCCATGTCTCCGTAATCCCAACTATATCATAATCATTAATAACTATCTCCACATTTAATTCATCCACCTTATTACGTATACTCCTTGCATTGAGACACAAAGCCTTCAGGCTTGTTTTTACAACTCTCTTACCCCTTGTACGATTATGTTGAAAAGTGGCCCTTTTTGATTTTTGCCCTGGATTTGTCTGCCTGCCACTTTTACTTTTCACCTTGCTACCTGTTGCTTCTACCCTCATTTTACACCCCTCTGTCTCTCTGCTCCAGCTCCCATCCCCCTGCCACATTAGTTTAAATCCTCCCCGACAGCACTAGCAAACACTCCCCCTAGGACATTGGTTCCATTCCAGCTCAGGTGCAGACCGTCCTGTTTGTACTGGTCCCACCTCTCCCAGAACTGGTTCCAATGTCCTAAAAATTTGAATCCCTCCCCCTTGCACCATTTTTCAAGCCACGTATTCATATGAAATATCCTCCTATTCCTACTCTGACTAGCACGTGGCACTGGTAGTAATCCAGAGATTATTACCTTTGAGGTCCTACTTTTTAGTTTATCTCCTAGCTCTCTAAATTCACCTTGTAGGACCTCATCCCGTTTTTTTACCTAAATCGTTGGTGCTAACGTGCACCACGACAACTGGCTGCTCACCCTCCCCCTTCAGAATGTCCTGCAGCCGCTCAGAGATATCCCTGACCCTTGCACCAGGGAGGCAACTATAACATTATGGAGTCTCGTTTGCGGCCGCAGAAACGCCTATCTATTCCCCTTACAATTGAATCCCCTATCACTATAGCCCTTCCACTCTTTTTCCTCCCCTCTTTTGCCGCAGAGCCACCCATGGTGCCATGAACTTGGCTGCTGCTGCCTTCCCCTGATGAGGCATCTCCCCCAACAGTATCCAAAATGGCATATCTGTTTAGGAGGGAGATGACCGCAGGGGACTCCTGCATTACCTGCCTACTGCTACGCTGGCTAGTGGCCACCCGTTTCCTTTCTGTCCGCTTATCTTTTACTTGTGGTGTGGCCAACTCGCTATACGTGCTATTCACGACCTTCTCAGCATCGTGAATGCTCCATAATGAGTCCAACCGCAGCTCCAACCGTTCAATGCGGTTTGCCAGGAGCTGCAGCTGGACACACTTCCTGCACACGTAGTCATCAGGGACACCGACAATATCCCTGATCTCCCACATGTTGCAGGATGAGCACTCCACGGGGCCGATCTCATCTGACATGTCTTACCCCCAAATTAAATCAAATCCCTCTTAATCCTTTAAACTGTACCTTTACTAAAAAGCACTGAACCCTTAACTCACTGAACCCTTAACTTCCTGAACCCTTAACTCACTGAACCCTTAACTTCCTGAACCCTGAACTCACCGAACCCTTAACTCACTGAACCCTTAACTTCCTGAACCCTTAACTCACTGAACCCTTAACTTCCTGAACCCTGAACTCACCGAACCCTTAACTCACTGAACCCTTAACTTCCTGAACCCTTAACTCACTGAACCCTTAACTTCCTGAACCCTTAACTCACTGAACCCTTAACTTCCTGAACCCTTAACTCACTGAACCCTTAACTTCCTGAACCCTGAACTCACCGAACCCTTAACTCACTGAACCCTTAACTCACTGAACCCTTAACTTCCTGAACCCTGAACTCACCGAACCCTTAACTCACTGAACCCTTAACTCACTGAACCCTTAACTTCCTGAACCCTGAACTCACCGAACCCTTAACTCACTGAACCCTTAACTCACTGAACCCTTAACTTCCTGAACCCTGAACTCACCGAACCCTTAACTAAAAGTACGAATAAAAAGCAGAATTACAACGCCCAATCAGCTGCTTCCTCTAGTCCGCTTCCACCAATCAGCGGCTTCCTCCAGAACACTTCTTTTAAAGTGTGTGGGAACGTTTTTATCCCCCGTTCCAACCGCCTCCAACCGCCTCCAACCGCCTCCAACCGCCTCCAACCGCCTCCAACTGCCTCCAACCGCCTCCAACCGCCTCCAACCGCCTCCAACTGCCTCCAACCGCCTCCAACCGCCTCCAACCGCCTCCAACCGCCTCCAACTGCCTCCAACCGCCTCCAACCGCCTCCAACCGCCTCCAACCGCCTCCAACCGCCCCGCGCTGGGTTTTTAAACCTACCGCCCGGACGCTGCTCCAACCGCCTCCAACTGCCTCCAACTGCCTCTGGGTGAACAAAGCCCCGCGCTGGGTTTTTAAACCTACCGCCCGGACGCTGCTCCAACCGCCTCCAACCGCTTCTGGGCCTCTGGGTGAACAAAGTCCCGCACTGGGTTTTTAAACCTACCGCCCGGACGCTGCTCCCACTTTCCAATTTGAAAAGTTCCTGCTTTAATTCTTGCTAAACATTTTTACAGTCTGTGATACCATCTACTTTAGTGTCAACTGCAAACTTAAAAATTAGCATTTATACAATCTTATGCAACTCATTGATATGAATGACAAACAACATTGAGCCCAGCATAGATCTAATCTGTCTTCGAACTATTCATTCCAGATAACATCCTAGTGAATCTGTTCCACACTGTCTCTGGCAATAGGACATTATTTCTATAATATGGTGACCAGAACTACACAAAAGGGCCTCGCAGATATTTGAAGGACAACTGAGGAGGCCGTTGCACATGGAGGGGCAGTTAAATCTTGATTTTTCTTTATTTTCATGTTCAGCTGCAATGCAGGTTTGTTCAGAATCAGACGCAGATTGGAAGTGAAACCATCAGTGAGTTCATGGATGTCAGTCCCGGTGAGCTGGAACCGAGACAAAAAGGTGAAATAACTATAGAGCAGAGGGATCTAGCACGACAGGTACACAGTGCATTGAAAGTAGCGTCACAGGTAAATAGTTCGGTCAAAAAGGCCTTTGGTACATCGGCCTTCATCGGTGAGAGCATTGAGTTTTGAGGTTGGGAGGTCATGTTGCAGTTGTATAAGACGTTGGTGAGGCTGCACTTAGAGTATTGTGCTCAGTGTTGGGCAGCATAGTATTGGAAAAATGGTGTCAATCTGGAAAGGGTGTTGAGAAGATTCACGAGGATGTTGCCAGGACTGGAGAGCCTGATCTACAGACACAGATTCAGCAGGCTAGTACTTTATTCCTTGGTGCACATGACTATCTGGGATGATCTTTTAGAGGTGGCCGACACCTGGCAGACGCACAGAGTAGGGGAAGCAAGAACCAGGGGACAGAGTTTTCAGAAGGGGGGGGGATTTAATCGGAACCTGAGGGGTAATTTTTCACACAAAGTGTGGTGGGTGTATGGAACGAGTTGCCTGAGGAGGTTTTTCAGGCCAGTACTCATAGTCATAGAGTCATAGAGTGATACGTTGTGGAAACAGGCCCTTCGACCCAACTTGCCCATACCGTCCAACATGCCCCATCTCCCACCTGCCTGCGTTTCATCCATATCCCTCCAAACCAGTCCGACTCATGTACCGGTCTAACAATTTCTTAAATGTTGGGATTGTCGCTCCCTCAACTACCTCCTCTGGCAGCTTGTTCCATACATCCACCCTTTTTATGAAAAAGTTACCCGAACGATCTTTTCCTATTCACCTTGAAAGTATGTCCTATGGAGCTCGATTTTCCCGCTCAGGGCAAGAGACTCTGTGCATCTACCCGATCAATTCCTCTCATGACCAAATACACCTAAATAAGATCACCCCTCTTCCTCTTGCGCTCCAAGGAATGGAGTCCCAGCCTACTCAACCTCTTCCTACAGGTCAGACACAGGCATCATCCTCGTAAAATGTACCTGTAAAGTTTCCAGTTTGGCAGCATCTTTCCTATAGCATGGTACCCAGAACAGAACATAATATCCCAAATGCGGTCTCACGAAGGTCTTATATTACTGCAACATGACCTCCCAACATCCATACTCAATACTCTGGCTGATAAAGACCAATGTGCCAAAAGCCTTTTTGACCACCAGATCTACCTGTGACTCCGCCTTCAAGGAACTGTGCACCTGCACTCCTAGATCCCTCTGCCCTACAACACTACCCAGAGCCCTACCATTCACTGGGTCGGTCCTGCCCTTGATAGATTTCTAAAAATGCAATACCTCACTTTGCAATACTATAATTTGATTGGACTATAGGAGTAAAGAGGACCTTTTGCATTTGTATAGGTCAGTGGTGAGACTACATCTGGAATATTGTGTGCAGTTTCGGTCTCCTAATTTGAGGACGAACATCCTTGCGATTGAGGCAGGGTAGAGTTTTACTAGATCAATCCCTGGGATGGCCGGACCGTCACATGAGGAAAGATAGGAAAGACTGGACTTCTATTCACTGGAATTGAGAAGTATGAGAGGGGATCTTATAGAAACGTATAAAATAATAAAATATCTGGACAAGCTAGATGCAGGAAAGATGTTCCCGATGTTGGGGGAGTCCAGAACCAGGGACGACAGTCTAGGAATAAAGGGGGGGGGGCATTTAAAGCTGAGGTGAGAAAAACCTCTTCACCCAGAGCGTTGTGAATTTGTGGAATTCTCTGCTACAGAAGGCAGTGGAGGCCAATACACTGGATGAATTTAAAAGGGAGTTAGATAGAGCTCTAGGAGCTAGCGGAATCAAGCAATTTGTGAAGAAGGCAGGCACGGGTAACTGAATGTGGATGATCAGCCATGATCACAATGAATGGCGCTGCTGGCTCGAAGGGCCAAATAGCCTCCCTCTGCACCTATTTTCTATGTTTCTATGTTTCTCACATTTATCTGCATTAAATTGCATCAACCATTCCTCGGTACACTTGGCTAATCGGTCAAGATCCTATTACACTTCATTACAACCATCTTCACTGGTTTCTGCAAAACAACCTACTATTGTATCATCTGCAGACTTGCTATTCTTGCTGCTGTGTTTTCTCATCCAAATCTTTGATATAGTCGACAAACAGTAACTGGCCCAGCATCGAACCCTGAGGCACGACACTAATCACTGGGGTCCAGTCCGAGAAGCAACCTTCCACCATAACCCTCTGCTTCCTTCCATGAAGCCAATGTGCTGTCCATTAAGCTATCTCTCCTTGAATCTCATGCGATCTATCCTTCAAGAGCAGGCTACCACTAGGAACCTTCTCGAATACTATGCTGATGTCCAAATATACAACATCTACAGCTCTGACCTGATCGACCTTTTTGGTCACGTCTTCAAAAAGCTAACTATAAAAGGTACTTTGAGGTACATAGGTACTAAAATTACTCACTATAAAATGTACGAACTAATGGTGCTAACACAAAAGTACTCTCGCAACCTTTAAGGGACATTTAGACAGGTGCATGGATAAGCCATTGATAGGAAAATGTGCCGATCGCAGGCAGGTGGGACTAGTGTGGAGGAGACATGTGTGGGCAGGCTGGGCCGAAGCCTCTGTAAGATTCTATGACTCTGTCTCTATAACTGGAGGGTGTGTGCACAAATAGTGCAGTAAGATATTCCACACTTGTCCATGGATCTCTGTCCTGGGATCGGAGAACAGATTCACTTAGAAATATAGAAGCATAGAAACATAGAAAATAGGTGCAGGAGGAGGCCATTAGGGCCTTCGAGCCAGCACCGCAATTCATTGTGATCATGGCTGATCATCCACTTCAAGACAAATCATGTAAATCATACTTTTTTAAAACATCAACAGTTAGCAGTTCTGTTGAATGGTTAGCCATTGATCGGTAACCTGCATACATGTCCAATCATCTACAGTGGCTCAGCACGAGGCCAATGTTGTCAATGGTTTCACTGGTGAAAATATATCTGAGCATTGTGCGACGGAACTGGGACTGGTTGTTATGTGAGATGTCCTTGGAATGCATGATTCACAGAAAGTACATGTGTGTGATTTCAGTGAAGTAGGTAATGCGTCTGGATAAGCAGTGACATTATCAGTGTGGTCAGTGATGGGTTTGGATAAGTAGTGACATTATCAGTGTGGTCACTGATGGGTCTGGATAAGCAGTGACATTATCAGTGTGGTCAGTGATGGGTCTGGATAAGCAGTGACATTATCAGTGTGGTTAGTGATGGGTCTGGATAAGCAGTGATATTATCAGTGTGGTCAGTGATGGGTTTGGAGAAGCAGTGACATTATCACTGATCTTACGATCTAATAGAAACATAAGTGTAAGAAAATAACTGCATGTGCTGGTACAAATCGAAGGTTGTAGGGACATAGGGATTGGCCAGGTAATAGAACCCTCGGATTGGATTACGGTCATGGGTTAAGGAAGCGCGGGGTATTTAAATGCTTGGCGCCAAACCAGATTAGAGATTAGATTAATAAGTAAAGTAGTGTTTGTCCAGGAAGAAGTCTGTCGCGTTTGTTACGGGTTTTGATACTAATAAAGGATTCAGATAAAACCACTCGTCTGGACTCACTACATTGGTGACCTCGAACGTAGGAAGAAAGCAGCAGCATGTCGCAGGCGGGAGCGAGCGCGGGCGAAATCCATCTACCGCCATTCTGGGCCCATCAGCCGCACCTGTGGTTTGTGCAGGCAGAGTCACAGTTCCATCTCAAGAAGGTGGAGGAAGACCAGGAGAAGTACCATCATGTGGTGAGCTGTCTGCAGGCGGAGGTGGCTGCGCGGGTCAGCCGATACCTGACCAGTCCACCCCAAACGGAGCAGTACGTGGGGCTTAAGAAGCTCCTGCTGCGGACCTTCGGCTGGGCCCAGAGCCAGCGGGCTCTGAAGCTCCTCCATTTGCCAGATCTGGGGCAGCGGCTGCCGTCGGAGCTGATGTCCGAGATGCTGGCTTTGGCGGGCGACCATCAGCCATGTATGATGTTTGAGGCGGCCTTCCGGGAGAAGCTACCTGGGGACGTCAGGTTGGTGTTGGCAGACGTCCCTTTTGAAGATCCGGTAGCGTTCGCCGAGAAGGCAGACACGCTCGTGAGGGAACGCAACGCCCGAGACGGCTCCGTTAACCGGGTCTCGAGGCCCAGCGGCAGTCGGGAGTGCGGCCGGGAGAGCGACGCATCGGCCGCTATTGCGCAGTCGGCCCGCCAAGAGAGGGCGGCGGCGCCTGTTCATTGGCAGCGGGCTCGACCAACAGAGCCGGATAAGCGTCGCTGGTGCTCTTTCCATCGGCGGTGGGGCAGCGACGCCCGAAGCTGTAGATCCCCGTGTTCGTTTCCGGGAAACGCCGGGGCCGATCGACTGTAGAGGCAGTCTCGGTTGGCCGTAACCACCGCCTCTACGCTACGGATCAGACTACCGGGATCGTTTTCCTAGTGGATACGGGAGCGGTTGTAGGTATTGTGCCCCCCTATGATTGTGAAGTCCGAGTGGGGGAAAAGGGCCCGCCCCTAATTGCAGTGAATGGTAGCACCATCCGTACGTACGGTAAAAGGACCATGTCCTTGTCCTTCGAGTCCAGGACTTACCGTTGGGAATTCATCGTTGCGGATGTGGGCCAGGCCATATTGGGGGCAGATTTTCTATGGGCGTTTTCCTTGGTCGCAGACGTCCGAGGGAGGGGCCTACAACCCTTGGCTGATGTACGGCCTCGGGATACTGGGCCAGAGGCTTCTACAAGCGCCGCCCCACCCAGCCTAGTCATCCAGTCCATTACCACGGCTCCCGGTCAGTTCGATGCGGTCCTGGCCGACTTCCCGCAGCTCCTCGTCCAGCGTTTTGATTCACCTTCGGAGAAGCACGGGGTCGTCCATTTCATTCCAACCGAAGGGCCGCCGGTTTTTGTCCGGGCACGGCGCCTTCCACCCGACAAGCTGGCCAGGGCGCGAGAGGAGTTCCTAAACTTGGAGAGGTTGGGAATCATTCGGCCTTCAAGTAGTCCGTGGGCATCCCCTTTGCACATGGTTTCCAAAGCATCTGGGGGGTGGAGACCATGTGGTGACTTCCGTCGACTCAACGCGGCAACACGGCCGGACCGATACCCGATTCCACACATTCAGGACTTTTCAGCTAGCCTGGAGGGGGCTACAATATTTTCAAAAATTGATTTGGTGCGGGGATACCATCAGATCCCGGTCCACCCGCCGGATATTCCGAAAACAGCGACCATCACCCCGTTCGGACTGTTTGAGTGGTTGCGAATGCCTTTCGGCCTTAAAAATGCAGCTCAGGCATTCCAGCGTCTGATGGACCGGGTGGGTCGAGGGTTGCCGTTCGTCTTTATTTATCTAGATGATATATTGATTGCCAGCCGTTCGGTCCAGGAGCACTTGGTCCACCTCCGCACCGTGTTCCAGAGGCTGCAAGACCATGGCCTGATTCTCCATCCGGACAAGTGCCAATTCGGCCTGTCCGCGGTGGATTTTTTGGGTCATCGGGTTACTCCGGCCGGTGCCACTCCCTTACCAGCTAAGGTGGACGCGGTCCGCTCTTTCCCCCGCCCGACTACCATCAAAGGCTTGCAGGAATTTGTGGGCATGGTCAATTTTTATCATCGGTTCGTGCCTGCAGCAGCTCGGGTTATGCGTCCCCTTTTTCAGTGTCTCGCAGGTAACCCCGCGGAGTTGGTATGGTCCGTAGCTGCGGAGACGGCTTTTGTTGCGGTCAAACAGGCCCTCGCCAATGCCACCATGCTGGTGCACCCGCGCTCCTCCGCCCCCACAGCTCTGACGGTGGACGCCTCAGACGTGGCAGTGGGTGGGGTTTTGGAGCAGCGGGTTGACGGTGAGTGGCAGCCTCTTGCGTTTTTCAGCAGGCAGCTCTCTCGGGCGGAGCTCAAGTACAGTGCGTTCGATAGGGAGCTCCTGGCCCTGTATTTGGCAGTCCGGCACTTCCGTTACTTTTTAGAAGGCCGTTCTTTCGTGGCCTACACGGATCACAAACCTTTGACATTCGCTTTTGCTAAGGTTTCTGATCCGTGGTCGGCTCGCCAGCAGCGGCACCTAACCCTCATTTCGGAGTTCACGACCGATGTCCGTCATATTGCGGGTAGGTTGAATGCCGTTGCTGATGCCCTGTCCCGGCCGGCCATTCCCTCCGTAGCCGTGGTTGGTGACCATGTGGATTTCCAGGAGCTAGCGGAGGCTCAGCGCCTGGAAGGGACTGCCGCGGTGTACGCCTCCACAACCTCGGGACTGCGTTTAGAACAGGTGGCGTGTGGCCCCACAGGTATCAAGTTGTGGTGCGACGTTACTCTCCCACTCCCTCGCCCGGTGGTGCCTGCCGCTTTGCGGCGTAAGGTTTTTGAGGCCATTCATGGCCTGGCACATCCGTCCATCAGGGCGACTTCAGCCATGGTGGCCGACCGGTTTGTCTGGCATGGCCTGCGGAAGCAGGTGGCAGCCTGGGCACGCGCCTGCATTCCGTGCCAGACCTCCAAAGTCCATCGTCATGTCCAGCCCCCGCACCAGACATTTGAGGTTCCCCCCGCCCGTTTTTTCCACATTCATGTGGATTTGGTGGGTCCATTGCCCTATTCTAGGGGTTACACTCATCTACTGACGGTGGTTGATCGGTTCACTCGTTGGCCGGAGGCGCTCCCGTTGTCGGACACCTCGGCGGCATCCTGTGCACGGGCCCTGGCGTTGCATTGGGTGGCTCGTTTCGGGGTCCCGGCTATTATTACCACAGATCGGGGAGCCCAGTTCACCTCGTGTCTCTGGGCCGCGCTGGCGCAGCTGTATGGTGCTCGATTACAGCAGACCACCGCCTATCATCCCCAAGCCAACGGGATGGTCGAGCGTTTCCATCGGCAGCTGAAGGCGTCCCTCTGTGCTCGCCTGACTGGCTACGATTGGGCTGACCAGCTGCCTTGGGTCCTCCTCGGCATCCGTACGGCCCCGCGGGCGGAACTGGGCACATCTTCGGCCGAGCTCGTCTACGGTTCACCCCTGCGGGTGCCGGGCGATATTCTCCCTTCCATTCCCGCCTTGCCGCCATCCGTCACGTCAGTCTTGGGCTCCCTCCGGGAACGGGTGGGTTCTCTGGCTCCAGTCCCCACCTCTAGTCACGGAAGCACAGCAGTTCACGTTCCTTCGGAATTGCGGAGCTGTGATTTCGTGTTTCTTCGGAAAGATTGCCACCGTCCCCCTCTGCAGCCGGTTTACCAGGGCGCGTTCCAGGTGCTCAAAAGAGGGACTGTAACCTTCACCTTGCAGGTAGGAAATCGTCAGGAGCTGGTTTCAGTGTCCCGTCTCAAGCCGGCCCATTTAGACCAGGACCTCCCCGTGTCGGTGGCTCAGCCGCCGCGCCGGGGCCGGCCTGTGGCTGCTCGACTGGTCCCGTCAGCGGCGCCCAGTTTACCACCTTTTGGGCCTCCGCCGCCTATGGTTGGTCCCGGGCTGCCGTTGTTTATCAAGGGCCCCACGTCACCTGCACCCGCCGCTCCGGTGAACCTCCCATCGCCTCCAGCGGCGGCGTCCCCCCCGCCTCCTGTCACACTGGGGGTATCGGTTTCCCCTATCCGTACACGTTCTGGGCGGGAGGTTCGGCCACCCGTGAGGTATGGTTTCGAGGGTTCTGGGGGGGGTCATGTAGGGACATAGGGATTGGCCAGGTAATAGAACCCTCGGATTGGATTACGGTCATGGGTTAAGGAAGCGCGGGGTATTTAAATGCTTGGCGCCAAACCAGATTAGAGATTAGATTAATAAGTAAAGTAGTGTTTGTCCAGGAAGAAGTCTGTCGCGTTTGTTACGGGTTTTGATACTAATAAAGGATTCAGATAAAACCACTCGTCTGGACTCACTACAGGTATTTATTTCAGAAAATGCTGGAGTAAAGCAGCAGGTCAGGCAGCATCTCAGGATAGAATGAATGCGTGACGTTTCGGGTCGAGACCCTTCTTCAGACTGATGTCAGGGGGGCGGGACAAAGGAAGGATATAGGTGTAGACAGGAAGATAGAGGGAGAACTGGGAAGGGGTGTGGAAGAGAGGGACAGAGGAACTATCTAAAGTTGGAGAAGTCAATGTTCATACCGCTGGGCTGCAAGCTGCCCAAGCGAAATATGAGGTGCTGTTCCTCCAATTTCCGATGGGCCTCACTATGGCACTGGAGGAGGCCCATGACATAAAGGTCAGACTGGGAGTGGGACGGGTAGTTGACGTGCTCAGCCACCTGGAGATCAGGTTGGTTAAGGCGGACTGAGCTAATAGAAACATAAAATTATAAAGGGATTGGGTAGACTAGATGCAGAAAATGTTCCCGATGTTGGAGGAGTCCAGAACCAGGGGTCACAGTTTAAGAATAAGGGTTAGACTATTTAGGACTGAGGTGAGGAAAAACATTTTCACGCAGAATTGTGAACCTGTGGAATTCTCTGCAACAGAAGGCAGTGGAGGCCAATTCACCGGATGTTTTCAAGGCATAGTTAGATAATGCTCTTCGGGTAACGGGAACAAGGTATATGGGGAGAAAGCGGGCACGGGGTACTGATTTTGGATGATCAGCCATGATTATGTTGAATGATGGTACTGGCTCGAGGGCGAATGGCCCACTCCTGCACCTATTTTCTATTTCTCTATGTTTCTGTGTCTATGCATCAGGTTACGATGCTTCCATTTCATCTTAACTCCCGTGTTTTGTATTTCATACGAAAGTGGATAACAAACCTGTGTTTTACATTATTGCATATG
>NW_027603426.1:0-15461 GCF_053455715.1 Rhinoraja longicauda
TACGTCCCTTGTCACTGTCGCTTCCTGTACTATCCGTTGTTTATACTCCGGCAGCAGGAAAATGGCAGCATGGTCAGACTTTCCAAAAGGGGGGAGAGAAACGGCCTTGTAGCCTTTCCTGAACGGCGTGTAGCAGTGGTCCAAAGTTCTATCCCCCCTGGTGACACACGTGATGTGTTGGTAGAAGTTGGGCATGACCTTTTTGAGATTTCCCCTATTGAAATCTCCAGCCACCAGCACAGCCGCATCAGGGTTCTTGTTTTGGTGTCGACACAACACATCGTGTAGGGTCGACAGTGCCACGTCGGTGTCCGAATGCGGTGGGATATAGACGGCTGTGATGATCACCGAGCTGAACTCCCGGGGAAGGTAGAATGGTCGGCATGAGATAGTTAGATGTTCCAGGTCCGGCGAGCAGAAACGAGAAAGCGTCTTAATATTTCCAGGATTGCACCAGTTATTGTTGGTCAAGAAGCAGACTCCTCCGCCCTTGGATTTCCCGGATTCTTCCGTTCTATCCGCCCGGAAAACAGTGAAGGACTCGGATGGGCAGATCACCTGGTCAGGCACCAGCGGGGTCAGCCATGTCTCGGTCAGACAAAGGATGTTGCAGTTCCTTATGTCCCTCTGGAATCTGATCCTTGCCCTCAGGTCATCCAGCTTGTTCTCCAGGGACTGGACGTTGGCCAGAAGTATGCTGGGCAGAGGTGGACGTAAGGCTTGGGCTCTCAGCCTGTTCCGAATCCCCCCTCGCTTCCCTCGGTGTTTTTTCCGACTTTCCCACGGACCTGCGCTCCCGCCGCGGTGCGCTCCTTTGATGATCTCTATCGGCCACGTTGATATATTGGTGAGTAGTATACTGTTTAATAGTGCTCCGGTAGCGCTCGAGTTTAATTTTACGAGCGTTTCCCGGTCCTACATTGGTTTACTGCTAAGTGCTAGCACACGCTAGCATTTAGGGATAATTTTAAAATAAACATACCAGTTTAAAACGCACCGTTTTATTTGTATAGCACATTTAAAAACAACCCACGTTGACCAAAATGCTGTACATCAGTTCAGGTACTAAGAACGAACATACAATGGCACACAAACATAACAGCACATACATAAACAGTTCACATCGCCCCCTCAGAGGGCCTCAAACGCTAGGGTGTAGAAATAGGTTTTGAGCCTGGACTTAAAGGAGTCGATGGAGGGGGGGGGGGGGGGGGGGGGTTGGGGGGCAGTTCTGAAGGGGAGAGGGATGCTGTTCCACAGTCTAGGAGCTGCAGCCGCAAATGCGCGGTGACCCCTGAGCTTAAGCCTAGACCGCGGGATAGTCAGTAGCCCCAAGTCGGCCGACCTGAGGGATCTAGAGATAGAGTGGTGGGTTAGAAGATTTTTGATATGGGGTGGGGGGGGGGGGGGGCAATATGTGAATAGGAGGAGCTTGAATTTGATTCTGTACCGTACTGGGAGCCAATGGAGAGAGGCCAGAATCGGGGTGATGTGGTCCCTTTTACGGGCACCCGTCAGGAGTCTCGCTGCTGCGTTTTGGACCAATTGCAGGCGGGACAGGGATGATTGGCTGATCCCAGTGTGTAGGGAGTTGCAGTAGTCTAGGCGGGAGGAAATGAATGCGTGGATGATTTTCTTCACTAACCGATAGCACCTGGTTAAAGAAATCAGCGATGCTGGGTTTGTTTTGTGGGCTAGGCAGGGTGGGAGGTGCTGCTGGGTGCTTGCCCCAGACTGAAATTACCTGCACCTTGTTGCAGTAAACCTGTGTCTACGATGCCAATAACTCAACCCGTTAAATCACTGGGGAGCTGCAAGAAACAGATCATCAGATGAGTATAGGAGCAAAGAGGTCCTTCTGCAGTTGTACAGGGCCCTAGTGAGACCGCACCTGGAGTGCTGTGTGCAGTTTTGGTCTCCAAATTTGAGGAAGGATATTCTTGCTATTGAGGGCGTGCAGCGTAGGTTTACTAGGTTAATTTCCGGAATGGCGGGACTATCATATGTTGAAAGACTGGAGCGACTAGGCTTGTATACACTGGAATTTAGAAGGATGAGAGGAGATCTTATCGAAACGTATAGAGGCAGGAAACATGTTCCCAATGTTGGGAGTCCAGAACAAGGGGCCACAGTTTAAGAATAAGGGGTAGGCCATTTAGAACTGAGAAGAGGAAAAACTTTTTCAGTCAGAGAGGTGTGAATCTGTGGAATTCTCTGCCTCAGAAGGCAGTGGAGGCCAATTCTCTGAATGCATTCAAGAGAGAGCTGGATAGAGCTCTTAAGGATAGCGGAGTCAGGGGGTATGGGGAGAAGGCAGGAATGGGGTACTGATTGAGAATGATCAGCCATGATCATATTTAATGGCGGTGCGGGCTCGAAGGGCCGAATGGCCTCCTCCTGCACCTATTATCTATTGTCTATCACTTTCTCCCACTATCGCTTAAAAAGACAGCAAGTACCAAGTCACAGTGGCGTAGGAAAATAACTGCAGATGCTGGTACAATTCGAAGGTATCACAAAATGCTGGAGTAACTCAGCAGGTCAGGCAGCATCTAGGAGAGAGGGAATGGGTGACGTTTCGTGTCGAGATTCCCCACAAAGTTGGATAAAGAGCTTATTGTCCGGCACATCGATGGAGAAAGCGCACGCACAAAGAAGTATCGACTTGCAATCATTCTCTGTAACATGGGGTGCACTTTGTGTTTGAGGAGTTCACTATTTGCACCCTTTGATAGTAAATAACACTGAAATCTTGCAGGTTAAGCGCAGGGACATTGACACAATTGTCTTTGTTTGCAGCCACACACTGTGTTACATGTCTATGTTTTTCCTCTATCTGGGGAATATTTGAAGCTCAATAACATTATTCTTAATTTAAGCATCATGTTTGATTCTTACGCAAACTCCTGGCCACACCTATTGTATCGGTTTTGTAGGGTAATCTGATGGCGACTCTGCTACACCTCAGCTGTTGAACATCTCCAAGTTTGCGGATGACACGAAGCTGGGGGGCAGTGTTAGCTGTGAGGAGGATGCTAGGATGATAGGATGATGGGCGGCACGGTAGCGCAGCGGTAGAGTTGGTGCTTTACAGCGAATGCAGCGCCGGAGACTCAGGTTCGATCCTGACTACGGGTGCTGTACTGTAAGGGGTTTGTACGTTCTCCCCGTGACCTGCGTGGGTTTTCTTCGAGATCTTCGGTTTCCTCCCATACTCCAAAGACGTACAGGTTTGTAGGTTCTCGTCTCAGCCCGAAACGTCACCCATTCCTTCTCTCCCGAGATGCTGCCTGACCTGCTGAGTTACTCCAGCATTAAGTGAATAAACAGGTTTGTAGGTTAATTGACTGGGTAAATGTAAAAATTGTCCCTAGTGTGTGTAGGATAGTGTTAATGTGCGGGGATCGCTGGGCGGCGCGGACTTGGTGGGCCGAAAAAAGGCCTGTTTCCGCGCTGTATCTAAAATATGAAGAAAAAATAAAGAAAAAATAAAAATAAGGAGGCTGCAACGTGACTTGGTTAGGTGAGTGGGCAAATGCATGGCAGATGCAGTATAATGTGGATAAATGTGAGGTTATCCACTTTGGTGGCAAGAACAGGAAAGCAGACTATTATCTGAATGGTGGCCGATTAGGTGAAGGGGAGATGCTGTAAGGGCGAACATTCGGCATGTAGCCATGTGGGTTTTATTGCAGGGGTGTAAAAAGGGTGTAAAAGCTCCAGCTCGGATTATTCTTGGGGCATCCTGTTGTCAGCATGGAAGCGCGGTTTATGGCTGATCGAATCCTCTGATATCAGCAACGGGCCTCAAAGCTTTGAAATGTTAAGAAGAACATCTTGCCATATGGACTGCCCTTTGTTCCCAAGAAAGAAGAGGTCACGATGGACACAACGGACACGGAGGTCCCGAAAGGCACAAAGATTTATAGGACATTGTAAAACTTGCCACATAAGGTAGCAACGGAAATGTACTGGCACATGTATTAAGGGTATAAAATGTGTGTAATTGTTAGCATTCGGAGAGAGAGACTACACTAGCTTCCTGAGCGTTTCTAAACGCTTCGGTTTCTAGACTCTCTCCCACCTGGGTGAGTAGAATAAAGAGGTTAAATGAATTCGGTTGTCTGCCTGTTTTTTCTAATAGGCCACAGACTACAACATTTGGCGTAGTCGGCAGGATCTCTTTGGCAACGTCAACCACGAACGACTAAGCGGCATCGGTGGCTGAAACACGTCCGAAGGGGACAGAGTGCACTTCTCGACCGTTGTTCGAGACCCCGGACGTTGACGTCTTTCAGACACTGAAGTCCCTCGTTTGGGGTTGATTTCGTGTTCAACTGAGATTCACAAATGAACCGATAAGGAAAAGGACAAGGATAAGGACAAGGACAAGGATAAGGTTCCGGATTTGGAAGGTAAGGGGCGGTCACTCTTGTTGTCATTGTCTTGGTCTGGATGAAATTGATCGTTTGGTAATATTTATTGGTAGTATTTATTGGTAACATAATTTCAGATATTTGGCAATCAGACATATGGGACAGTCTTTGGATAAGAGTGATGGCGGTGCCCCGGTACAACACATGTGTTATTTATTTATTTATTTATTTATTTGCTTCGTTAATGAAAAGATTGGGAAACGAGGCCTGGCCAGTGGGAGGTAAATGGAATGTAGAGACCATCAAAGAGGATTAAAGAATGGAGAGAGGGGGTGCAGAAGCGCCATCAGGAGTCGAGGGAGCGAAGTTGGAGGGAAAATGCAAGTAGTAGAGGGAAAATGCAAGCAGTAGAGGGATATCAGTGTGTGATAGGTTGGGAATACCGAAAACATGCGATATTTTGCAAGCGGAATGTAAGGTGTATGATCTAAGACCTAAGACTTGACCGTGATACCCGAGCTCGAGATGAATTTAAAACCGGTACCAAAGGGATATATCCCGCCCAACAACAACAAAAGTCAAAATCCGAACCACTGGAGTATATAGCGGCTTTACTAGGTAATCAGGTGTCCGAGGGTGACGAGGAACCCTGGACGTGTCCGATCCCCACAGCCCCACAAGCAGAGCCACCGGCTGCGGTGGTGCCAGTCTCAGTTCTACCCTCCCCGCCAGAATATTGGGGACCTACCAAAGGTCCCAGACAAAGGGTTAAGTTGCGCCACGAACAAGAATCCGCACGATCGGCGCTAGAGATTGAGGATACTGCCTACCCTCGCCTTTTTCAGTACACCTCATTCTGCCCAGCATGCTGAATTATTTGCCCTCACGCAGGCCTGCCACCTTTGCGTTGACCAACGTGCTAATATTTATACCGACTCACGATATGCCTTTGGGGTTGCACATGATTTTGGTAACCTGTGGCAGCACAGGGGCTTTTTGACTGCAGCAGGCACTCCTATTATAAATGCCCTGTTTGTCCGAAATCTACTAGCGAGTTTAACACTCCCGAAAACCTTGGCTGTCATTAAATGTAATTCGCATACATCTGTCAAGGATCCCATTTCTTTCGGGAATGCATTGGCTGACACATTGGTACGCACAGAGGCCCTGACCCCTCCCACTTTAGTTTCTTTAGGCGAACAACAGCAGTTTTCTGCAACTACCGCTATGCCCAGTGTTTCGAAACTCTGCCAGCTTCAGGGGGACGCCCCCGAGGCTGAGAGACACCAGTGGGGTCAGGATGGGTGTTCCCCTCGGAAATCTGACTCGCTTTGGGTTACTGCCTCTGGCAAAGTTTGTGTCCCTAACGCGCTTTTACCTGTTTTGTTGCATTATGTGCACTCTGTTACCTATGCTGGTAAGAGGGGAATGTTGGATGTAATAAATGCTACATGGTATCACCCCAAAATACATTGGGGTTTACAAATTGATGCTGCCTGACCTGCTGAGTTACTCCAGCATTTTGTGAAATACATTCCTTCATCAAACGTCAGTCCTGCCTGTTGAACTTAACTGGATAACACAGAGACAGGAGCCTGTCACTGTATGTCTATCTGCACACAACGATGAACCACTAATGGCCTTGGTTACATCAGGCACAGGTTTACATGACAGGCAGCAGTGTTAAACAAATCTGTTTTATTATGTACAAAATGCATTTTAGAAAATCATCACAAGCTGCACAAAAACGTGCAGAACAAACATCCACTGGATCAGTGACCAGACTTTGTATAAATTACAGGTTCCCAAAGAGCAACAACAGACAATAGTCAATAGGGGCAGGAGGAGGCCATTCGGCCCTTCGAGCCAGCACTGCCATTCAATGTGATCAGGGCCGATCATCCACAGTCGGTACCCCGTTCCTGCCTTCTCCCCAGACCCCCCGACAGCACGGACAAAGTGTGAACTGTTCCATGTTCCACAAGGATCTTGTCGTAAACTTTGGGATCTGGGACCATGGACACATCTGGTCACATCTGCCACAGAGACGGGACAGCAGCAAACCCGTTCCCCGTCACCCAGAGACGGGGTGCTCTGTCACCCCCCACGTACAGCGGTCCCCACTCTGCAACTCTCCCGGTCCCACACAGCCCCGCTCATCATCCCTGCGAGAGAGAGAGAGAGAGGGGGGGAGAGGGAGGGGGAGAGAGAGAGAATTAGTCCTGTGTTAGTGACTGGGCATCGCGGCCCATCCATCTCGTTCACTACCGGGGCAGCGTCACCCCACAATGTTAGACGGGAGAGAGGGGACAGGGAGGGGACGGGACGAAGAGGGGGGACGGGGGACAGAGAGGGAGGAGAGGGGAACGGAGGGGGGGGGGAAGTGGGACAGAGAGGGGGGAAGAGAAGGGAGACGGAGAGCGGGGAACGGGACAGGATGGAGAGAGGGAACCGGGAAGGGGGACAGAGAGGGAGGAGGGGAAGGGGGACAGAGAGGGGGGAAGGGAAGGGAGACGGAGAGGGGGGGAACGGGACGGAGAGAGGGGACCGGGACGGGACAGAGAGAGGGGACGGGATGGAGAGGGGGGGAAGGGGGACAGAGGGGGAGGGGGGAACAGATAGGGCGGGAGGAGATGGAGAGAGGGGGAAGGGAGACGGGGGACGGAGATGGGGGGGGGCTGTGAGGGGGTCGCGGACAGTGAGGGGAGAGGGGGGTGAGGGGGACACTCACGGCATGGTGTGCGGGTTGCTGCAGTGATACGATGCACAGACTCCCAGTACGGCCACGGCGAGGAGGATCACGGCGATGAGGATCACGGCGAACATGATCGCCCAACGACTCCTGGACCCTGGAGGAGACAGAGACACACAGTGGTGAATCTGGAGCTACGTTTATAGACAATAGGTGCAGGGGAAGGCCATTCGGCCCTTCGAGCCAGCACCGCCATTCAATGTGATCATGGCTGGTCATTCTCAATCAGTACCCCGTTCCTGCCTTCTCCCCATACCCCCTGACTCCGCTATGCTTAAGAGCTCTATCTAGCTCTCTCTTGAATGCATTCAGAGAATTGGCCCCCACTACCTTCTGAGGCAGAGAATTCCACAGATTCACAACTCTCTGACTGAAAAAGTTTTTCCTCTTCTCCGTTCTAAATGGCAGACCCCTTATTCTTAAACTGTGGCCCTTGGTTCTGGACTCCCCCAACATTGGGAACATGTTTCCTGCCTCTAGCGTGTCCAAACCCTTAATAATCTTATATGTTTCGATAAGATCCCCTCTCATCCTTCTAAATTCAAGTGTATACAAGCCTAGCTCTCCAGTCTTTCAACATATGACAGTCCCGCTATTCCGGGAATTAACCTAGTAAACCTACGCTGCACGCCCTCAACAGCAAGAATATCCTTCCTCTAATTTGGAGACCAAAACTGCACACAGTACTCCACGTGCGGTCTCACTAGGGCCGTGTACAACTGCAGAAGGACCTCTTTGCTCCTATACTCAACTCCTCTTGTTATGAAGGCCAACATTCCATTAGGTTTCTTCACTGCCTGCTGTACCTGCATGCTTCCTTTCAGTGACTGATGCACTAGGACACCCAGATCTCGTTGTACTTCCCCTTTTCCTAACTTGACACAATTTAGATAATAATCTGCCTCCAAAGTGGATAACCTCACACTTATCCACATTAAACTGCAACTGCCATGCATCCGCCCACTCACACAACCTGTCCAAGTCACCCTGCAACCTCATAGCATCCTCCTCACAGCTCACACTACCACCCAGCTTTGTATCATCTGCAAATTTGCTAATGGTACTTTTAATCCCTTCATCCAAGTCATTAATGTATGTTGTAAATAGCTGCGGTCCCAGCACCGAGCCTTACGGTACCCCACTAGTCACTGCCTGCCATTCTGAAAGGGACCCATTTATCCCCACTCTTTGCTTTCTGTCTGTCAACCAATTTTCTATCCATGTCAGTACCCTACCCCCAATACCATGTGCTCTAATTTTGCACACTAATCTCCTATGTGGGTCCTTGTCGAAGGCTTTCTGAAAGTTGAGGTGCACCACATCCAAGGTAATTTTCCTAGTTACATCCTCAAAAAATTCCAGAAGATTAGTCAAGCATGATTACCCCTTCGTAAATCCATGCTGACTCGGAACGATCCTGTTACTGCTATCCAAATGCTCCGCAATTTCGTCTTTTATAATTGACTCCAGCATCTTCCCCACCACTGATGTCAGAGTAACTGGTCTATAATTTCCCGTTTTCTCTCTCCCTCCTTTCTTAAAAAGTGGGATGACATTAGCTACCCTCCAATCCACAGGAACTGATCCTGAATCTATAGAACATTAGAAAATGACCACCGATACGTCCACAATTTCTAGAGCCACCTCCTTAAGTACCCTGGGTAGCAGACCATCAGGCCCTGGGGATTTATCAGCCTTCAGTCCCATCAGTCTACTCAACACCATTTCCTGCCTAATGTGAATCTCCTTCAGTTCCTCCATCACCCTAGGATCTCTGGCCACTAGAACATCTGGGAGATTGTTTGTATCTTCCTTAGTGAAGACAGATCCAAAGTACCGGTTCAACTCGTCTGCCATTTCCTTGTTCCCCATAATAAATTCCCCTGCTTCTGACTTCAAGGGACCCACATTTGCCTTGACTATTTTTTTCCTCATCACATAGCTAAAAAAGCTTTTACTATCCTCCTTTATATTACCCTCGTACCTCATCTTTTCTCGCCGTATTGCCTTTTTAGTTATCTTCTGTTGATCTTTAAAAGAGCCTGGTGGGCAGGAAGGAGTGAGGATTGAACCCGGGTCTCCGGCGCTGTGTGGCAGCAACTCTACCCGCTGTGCCACCATGCCACCTTTTACAGGGATATGGTCCAGACACGGGCCGGGGTGGGACTAGTGTAGACGGGGTATGTTGGTGGGCAGGATGGAGTCAGGATTGAACCCGGGTCTCCGGCACTGTGTGGCAGCAACTCTACCCACTGTGCCACCGCGCCGCCCTCTGGAAACGTTTACAGGGATATGGGCCAAACGCGGGCAGGTGGGACTCGTGTAGACGGGGCATGTTGGTGGGCAGGAAGGAGTCAGGATTGAACCCGGGTCTCTGGCGCTGTGAGGCGGTAACTCTACCAGCTGCGCCACCATGCCACCTTTTACAGGGATATGGACCAAACGCGGGCAGGCGGGACTTGTGTAGACGGGGCATGTTGGTGGGCAGGGAGGAGTGGGGCCGAGTGGCCTGTTCCCATGCTGCATGACTCTCCCCATCGGACAGAGACCCACTCACCTCCGGGTCGGGCGCTGTAGTGCAGCGCTGCAGGGACTGCACGGCTGCTGCAGCAATCTTCAGCGACGCAGGTGTAGGTGCAGGTGCGCTGCCCCGGGTCCGGGTCCGGCAGGTGCAGCACAGCTCCGGGGAAGGTGGCGTTCCCCACGCCGGGATCCTGCGACCGCCGCTCCCAGCGGTAGGTGACGGGGCAGCCGCTGGCGGTGGAGCAGTGCAGTGTGACATGCGATGAGTTGCGGCTGACCTCCACCGTCGGCGTGGACATCGGCTCTGCAAGGCAGCACATTGCAAAGTCCAGCTCAACCGCAGAGAGTCAAGTCCCCAGCTCACTAACGGTGGCAGCACAGGCAGGTAGGCTGGGAAGAAGCCTTGCCTTCATTGGACAGGGCAGTAGACACAGGATGCAGGAAGCCACGATATATGGACGGGTGGATATGTATATATATATATATATATATGTGTGTGTGGATGGATGGATATATATATATATATATATAATATGGATATATATATATGTGTGTGTGTGTGTGTGTGTGGATGGATATATATATACATACATATGTGTGTGTGTGGATGGATATATATATGTGTGTGTGTGTGGATGGATGGATATATATATATATGTGTGGATGGATATATATATATATATATATATATGTGTGGATGGATATATATGGATGGATGGATGTGACAATAAAGTATAATTCATTCACGGAGAGGAAGGGTTTAGAGTGCGTGTGCAGGCGGGTGGGACTAGGCCAGAATGCCCCACTGGGTCAGCATGGACCCATGTGGGCCGAAGGGCCAGTCTGGGGTGCTGTGCAACTCTGCACGCCACTACTCACCGACCACGCGCGCAGCTCAAAGCGCTCCCGGTCACGGTTCCTCAGCTCCCTGCCAAAGTAGTTTGTCTGCACCTCGTAGGTCCCCTGGTCACCGAGCCCCACGGACCGCAGCTCGATGAAGGCGCGTGCGGTCGGAAGCGGACCCTGGCCCTGTAGGACGGGCGACCAGGTACGGATCTCCGGGCTGTCGGACCTCCAGGCCAGGATTGCCAGATCGGGATCGACCCGCCCATCGCCACCTCAAACTTCTCCTCGCTGCGGTGTAGGACGGGGAAACACTCACCGTCCCACCCACGGGGACAGTGGTGACCGAGCCCACGGTGGCTACTGTCCCTGTTCTGCACAGAGCCGCAGTGTGGAGGCCTGCAACACAACATAGACCCGTGATGGAACGCAATCCACCCGTGATGGAACGCAACCCAGCCGTGATGGAACGCAATCCAGCCGTGATGGAACGCAATCCAGCGTGATGGAACGCAATCCAGCCGTTTTGGAATGCAATCCAGCGGTGATGGGGCTGACTGGACACGTTGGACTAGAGCAGACAAGGCTCGGTGCAACAAGATTGAACCCCTGTAGTTGTCACACCAGTGTGGACCTCCGGCCACCGTGCTGTAGGAAGATGCAACGGAGATTCACCCCACAATTGTATGGACGGATACAGCACAGAAACAGGCCATTCGGCCATCCTACCGATACTAACCAAGGTGTCCACACAAACTCATCCCATCTGCCTGCATCTGGCGCCACAGGGAAAATTTATCCCCATGTTTCCCATGCTGGGGGAGTCCAGAACAGAGGTCCCAGTTTAAGAATAAGGGGTGGACCATTTAGTACTGAGATGAGGAAAAACTTTTTCACCTCAGATAGGAATCCTCTTTAGTCAGACAGTTGTGAATCTGTGGAATTCTCTGCAACAGATGACAGTGGACGCCAATTCACTGGATGTTTTCAAGAGAGAGTTCGATTTAGCTCTCGGGGCTAACGGAATCCAGGAACATGGGATAAAGCAGGAACGGGAGACCATGCAAACGCCGCACAGACAGCGAGCGGAGTCACCATCTAAACCCGGGTCCCTGGCGCTGTATGAGGCAGCAGCAACGCGCGGGCCGAGTGGCCTCTCTCCGTCTCTCCTCTCATCTTTTTCTCTCTCTCTTTTTCTCTCTCTCTCTCACTTTCTTTCTCTCTTTTTCTCTCTTTTTTTCACTCTCTCTTTTTTTTCCTCTCTCTCTCTCTCTCTCTCTCTCTCTCTCTCTCTCTCTCTCTCTCTCTCTATCTCGTCTCTCTCTCTCTCTCTCTCGTCTCTCTCTCTCTCTCTCTGCTTCTCTCTCTTCTCTCTCTCCTCTCTCCTCTCTCTCTCTCTCTCTCTCTCTCTCTCTCTCTCGTCGTACCTGCCAGATAGTCGCAGCAGAGTCTCCGCCTTCCAGATAAACCACCGCATCGCTGGAATGTCCCGGTGGCCGGTCACTCTCCTCCACGGGGGCTCAGAAACCCCCCGAGTCAGGCTGGGCTGCAGGAGAGAGCGATGCATTGGTTCGGGGGTGCGGGGTTCGAGGGGAATGCAGGTGAGGGGGCGTTGGGGCGGAGAGATACAGGGGAAGGGAGATGCGGCGAGGGGGGAGGAGGGAGACACAGGGGATGATGAGAGGAGAGGGAAAGGGGAGGGGGGAGAGAAGAGAGGGGGGAGAGTGGGGAGACGGGGAGGGACAGAAGGGTTATTGAAGACAGACACAAAATGCTGGAGTAACTCACGCAGGTCAGGCAGCATCTGTGGAGAACATGGATAGGTGACGTTTCACAGAGTGCTGGAGTAACTCAGCGGGTCAGGCAGCATCTGTGGAGAGAAGGAATGGGTGACGTTTCGGGTCGAGATCCTTCTTCAGACTGATTAGGGACAAGGGAAACGAGAGATTATAGACGGTGACTGTGAGTGATAAGGATCAATAAATGAAAGATGTGCAAAAAAAGTAACGATGATAAAGGAAACAGGCTCGTTGTTAGCTGTTTGTTGGGTAAATACGAGAAGCTGGACTTACGTTGGCGCTCTGCTCTGATAAAGCCAAGCGTCAACTAGCTCCGAGAAAATCCGATCTTAAAAGGGGAAAGAACGGGACGGGTCCACTGAAATTTGCCGATAATTTTCAACGAAGGGTGAGTGAAGTAATCAGACCGTGACTCCTACCGTTTATATGTCGATAAGTCGCACTCCCCCCGTTAAACATTGCTGCACAAACGAGCTGGCAAGGCCAGGCTGCACGGAAGAGGAATCAGGCCAGATGGAAGGCATCAGCCTCAGCCTCAATTCCAGTACCGACCCAAGAAGAAATTCCCCAAACAGTCCCGAAAGCCACAGCCTAAAAAATTGGATTGGAGGATTTTCGAACCACAGTCGGTGACGGAGCTTTCAAGTATGAAGGATGATTTTCAGGAAATGAAAGATGAATTAATATCGTTGAAAGGATTGAAGGGAGAAATATCACTATAATCAGTGAGAAGTTATCATCAGTAAAGAAAGGAATATGTGATAGTATGAACGAACATATGGTGGAAGTAAACTCTAAACTACAAAAGCTGATTCCGACTTTACCAGTAAGTTGGAGCATATTACTATTACGGTATATCAACATGACGAGGCTATACGCGAGTTGGAAGTTCTAGCTGAGACAAGCGTTGAAACAACAAAAAGGGTATAACGGAGACTCAACGCCTATCTGATCTACTAGCGAAAGTACCGAAAAATGCATTGACTTAGAGGGTCGCTCTAAACGTCAGAACCTAAGGATTGTTGGAGTTAAAGAAGGCCAAGAGAAAGATAAAAACCTCTGTGAATTTCACTGCTGAACTCCTACGGGGTGTTTTGAAACTGGACACAAAATCTTTGCTGGATCGAGCCCACAGAAGACTGAGAGCTCGGCCAGCTGCTCGGCGCTCCCCCAAGGCATCTGATATCACGTCTTAGAAGATATTTTGTCGAGAATCGCTATCAACAGAAACTTATCATTCCAAGGCGACAATATCCGTATTTTTAGAGATTATCTGCTGAGGTGTTAAGAGAAGAGCACTTTTTAACGAGACAAGATCAATTTTGAGGAAGATCCCATCGCTCAGATCGGAATGTTGTACCCGGCCAAACTGCGAGTCACCTACAAGCAGACAGAAACCTTTTATATTGATCACAATAAAGCCATTCGAATTCGCCCGAGAGATGGAAAACTCGCTGAAGGGATGAATACCACTCCACGGCTGTAATCACTGCAGAGAACTGATGGGCTATAAGGCGTTATAATTTAATGTTCCAAGACCAGTGAATAAGCTATATGACTATTAATCTTTACTAAACCTACTACTAATAAAAGAATATGATTAATCACTACCAATAAGAAGTTCAAGTAACACCTGACTCATGTAAATTTTACTTTTAAACATTTAACTAATAAACCCTAGGGGGGAAAACTGGCCTATTTTGGATTACATTTATTTGGCCTCCCCTGTCTATTTCCCCTTGCTTCTAAAAATTTTTTTTTTTAAACGGAGCTAGTATTAATTTTGTCACAAGCTACGGAAGTCCTTAAATTTTTTGCCACCATAGGGTGGCTTTCCACCAACTGCACTAATTGTAGTTGTAGTTTTAGATGTTTCTTTCTTTTCCTGCACTCTTTTAACTCTCTACGTTCTTATCTTACTTCTAATTTTGTTCACTATGTTATTATTAAGTATTTCTATCATTTTGGGAGATACTTTCGGGTGATACTCCGAATACCACAAAAGACCACCCAAACTTCACTCAAGAAGAATGCTATGGTTCGTGTGACAAACCATTTACTTTATCATAGACCATTTAATCTTTAAGATGCAAGATACTACTACGAAATCTGGGGTAAAGGTATTACATTTTGTAGCTGGAATGTCAAGGGCATTAATGAACCAATCAAAAGAGGTAAAGTACTTTCACATCTAAATCAATTAATGCTGATATAATGTTTCTTCAGGAAACCCATCTCAAAAACGTAGACATAATAGACTGAAAGGCAAATGGATTGACAAACTTATTTCATCATCATTCTCCTTTAAATCAAGAGGGGTAGCCATTTTAATCCGTAAGGGTATACCATTCAAACATACCTCTTCTATTGTTGATACTGAAAGTAGATATGTCATATTAGTGGGTGAACTGTATTCTACAAAACTGATATTGGTGAATATCTATGCACCGAAACTTTGACAACCCGCTATTGTTTAAGAAAATATTTAATACTATTCCCAGAATTTGGACAATACAATTTGATAATTGGAGGAGATTTAAATTGTACATTAGATCCTTATTTGGATAGATCGTCAACTCAAAGGAAAATAAAATCCAAGTCATGTGAATTATTAAATTCATATATAAACAGTGCAAATATAAAAGACATTTGGAGAATTGAAAACCCCCTCAGGCCGTGAGTATTCTTTTTATTCACCAGTGCACAAAACATATTCAAGAATTGACTAACTTCTTAGTGGACTCCAAACTCATTCCTTATACGTATAATTCAAAATATCATAACATTATTATATCCGATCATTCCCCTCTAACATTTAGGGTAAAACTACAGAGTAATGGAGGAACAGACTAATTGAGATTCAACCCACAAATCTTAAACGAAACAGCATGTTACGACTATCTCAACTTGCAGATTAAAACCTATTTCAGACAAATGACCTCCCTGAAGAAGGGTCTCGACCCGAAACGTCACCCATTCCTTCTCTCCCGAGATGCTGCCTGACCTGCTGAGTTACTCCAGCATTTTGTGAATAAATCGATTTGTACCAGCATCTGCAGTTATTTTCTTATATCCCTGAAACATCTGCCTCCCTTGCTCTGGGAAACATTCAACAGCGTTTGTGAGAGGATGTATTATTGCCTTTCAGGCTTCCCAAAACAAGAAGAA
>NW_027603427.1:0-15446 GCF_053455715.1 Rhinoraja longicauda
GAGGCAGCAATTCTACCTCTGCACTACCATGCCACCCTTTGCACTGGTCTTTCACAGAAGAGGGCAGTGGTATCAGCTGTGATGTTGAGATGGTGAAAGTGAAATAATGTGCAAGAATGGAGCTGATAGCGATATCAGTTTTGTAGAATCTTTAATTTAAACAGCCCATCACACTTATACAGAATAGAGAGATTGGCGGAGAAGTTGCATCAGCTGAATAAGTGGAAAACTAAGCTGCCTGCTCCTTCATATCAATATTGCTGCCTTTTCAAACTTGCTGTCTCTACTCATTTTGATCCCTGTTCTAATATTCTGTGTCAAATTTTCATTGGTCATGGCCCATTTACACTGAATAGATACATTGCTATTGCTCCTGTACAGACAATATATAAATCCCAATTCTTCTTGCCGTACACAACACACAGTTTACCCCTGTTGGAAATGACTCACTCAGAGAACCCAGGATCAGTAGCAGAACCCTCATTTCACCAGGTGACATTCTGCAAATGAAAGCAGGGAATTAAAATCAGAGAGAAATGAGGTACAAGATCTCCATCTCAGCGTTGTACAGAAAAATCAATTACAATCAATTAACATGAGGTAAGATTCTGAGATTGATCAAGTGGTGATGTCTTCTTACCTGATTCTGCAGAGGTGCTGCTGCCTGGGATGGAGAGAGATGAGACCACCTGCAACCTCCTCAGTCCCGGGGACTCTACCGTGAGTGTTGACAGACTCAGGGACAGCTCACCGACTACCTTCCACATCCGCTTCATGAGTGAATAACTGCAGGGCTGGATAACAGTGCAGCCGGTGTGGGTTTGGGGGAAACATGCAAAGCAGACAAACCAACAACTATTCTGCGTCTGTGGAATGAAGAGTCCATTGTTTCCAGTCAACTTCCTCTAACAACTGCAGATCAGTGAAGGGTCAGCACTGAGCACTGGGCTGCAATTGTAACAGACAAATGTATTAGAGAGGAAATGCACTGTAGGTCCTGTATAAATCATGCCTAATGACCAGCTGACCATTGTTACACAGAGGGCCATACTGGAACAGAAATGGAGATGTGTTAACAGAGGGAGTAGTTGTAAGATAAACACTGCTAGTGGACTGAGTATTGGAAATGTAATGGACAGAGCAGGCTAGAGAGGGTGCAGCCACAGAATAAATCCCAGCCACGTCAGTATGTGACACTGAGCTGTGTATATGGGAACTGGAACAGAGAGGAAATTGCAGAGAACTTTATCAGATTTATTCTCCACTCCAGCATCATCCCACATGGCAGCATTGAGCTGTGAGGTGGATCTACAGTGAACAGAGAGGGCTGCAAAATGAAACTGGCAGGGTCATTCCTGTTGTACTAAAACATGTCGCATCAGATATTGGTGTCTGTGCTCCGGTCCCAGAACAGACAGTAAACAGGACATTGGCAGCTGAAGCACAACTACGGCCTGCAAACAGGCTCTTTGGCTACACTTCCGTTTGCCTCTGCCTGACCATAATTATCCCTCTAATCCTTTCCAATCCATGAACCTGTCCAAAAGGCTTTTAAATGTCATAATTGTTCCTGCCTTTACCACTTCTGGCAATTCGTTCCATACATCATATCATATCATATCATATATATACAGCCGGAAACAGGCCTTTTCGGCCCACCAAGTCCGTGCCGCCCAGCGATCCCCGTACATTAACACTATCCTACACCCACTAGGGACAATTTTTTTTACATTTACCCAGCCAATTAACCTACATACCTGTACGTCTTTGGAGTGTGGGAGGAAACCAAAGATCTCAGAGAAAACCCACGCAGGTCACGGGGAGAACGTACAAACTCCTTACAGTGCAGCACCCGTAGTCAGGATCGAACCTGAGTCTCCGGCGCTGCATTCGCTGTAAAGCAGCAACTCTACCGCTGCGCTACCGACTCTTCCATTTGCCTCTGCCTGACCATAATTATCCCTCTCATCCTTTCCAATCCATGAACCTGTCCAAAAGGCTTTTAAATGTCATAATTGTTCCTGCCTTTCCCACTTCTGGCAATTCGTTCCATACACTGATCACCCTCTGTGTGAATAAAACTGTCTCTCACGTCCTATTGAAATCTTTCCCTGCTCACATTATGACATAGAATAGCACATCACAGAAACATCCCTTTGGCCCACAATCTCTATGCCAAATGCAGCACGATAAAATTAATCACATCTCCTTGCAAAAGATGTTATAGAGGTATATAAAATCATGAGGGCAATAAGTAGGGTAAATGTGCAGTGACTTTTCCCAAGTGTTGGGGAATCAAGAACCAGTGGACATAGGTTTAAGGTGAGAGGGGAACAAAATTAACAGGAACCTGGGAGCAATTTTTTCACTCAGAGGATGGTGGGTAAATGGGACATGCTGCCGGTGGATGTAGTTGAAGCAGGACTATAACGGTATTAAAAAGATATTTGGACAGGTACGTGGAAAGGTTTAGAAGGAAATGGGCCAAGCGTGGGCAAATGGGACTACCTGAACTAGGGGATCTTAGCCGACATTATTGAATTGGGCCAATGGGTTTTTTCCCTGCTGCATGACTACATATGAACAATATCCCTCCATTCCCTGCAGGTCCATGAGCTTATCTGTAAACCTCTCCGATGCCACTATTGTATCTGCTTCCTCACCACCCAAGGCAGGATGTTCCAGGCACCCATCACCCTGTGTAAAAAAAACTAAACCAACACATCTACTTTAAACTTTGTCTCTCTCACTTTAAATCTATTCCCTCTAGTGTTTGACAATTTCGTATTGGGAAAGAAAGTCTAACTGACTAGTCTCTCTACACCTCTCGTAACTTTATATACTTCTATCAGCTACCCTCTCTTTGTAGGTAATAGCCCATAATCCAGGCAAACATTAAACCCATGGCTTGAGTCAGCCTACAGAGACCTCCAACCTCTGTCTTGGTAAAATGAATGCAACCATCAATCTCATCTATGCCCCTCGTGATTTAATAAACCTCGGTAAGGTCACCCCTCAGCCTCCTTCACTCCAAAGAAGAAACAGCCCCCACGCATCCAGGCTCTCCTCACAACTTGAGCACTCCTGTCCCGGCAACATCCTTCTGCAGCCTCTCTATCTCAATCACATTCTTCCAATAGCATGGTGACCAGAAATGCACATGATACTCGAGGTGTGGTCTCACTAATGTTCTATCCAGATGTAATGTGCTGTCCTAACTCTTCACTCATGTCCTGTCCAATGAAGGCAACAACACCATATGCCTACTTCACCACTTTGTCTACACAAAGTATCATATTCAAGAAAGTATGTATTTGTCCCCTAGGTTCCCTGAAAGTGGTGTAAAGCTGCAAAGAGTGCAGAGAAGATTTAAGAGAATGTTGCCAGGATTTGAGGGCCTGAGCTATTCGGAAAGGTTGGCTAGGCTAGGAGTTTATTCCATGGAGTGCATGAGGTGATCGTACAGGGACGTACAAAATCACGAGGCGATAGATGGGGTGGAATGCACAGATTCTTTTATCCAGAGCAGGGGCATGAAGAACCAGAGAACATGTTTAATGCGAGAAGAGAAAGATATAATAGGAACCTGAAAGGCAACACTTTCACTCAGTGATATTTGGAACGTTTTGCCAGAGGAGATACTTGAGGTCGGTACGATAACAACATTTAAAAGACATTTGGAAAGGTATATGGACATGAACCGTTTACAGTATGTGAAACTGTAAGTGACAGGGCCCATGAGAGTAAATAACACTAAATGACAGGGTCCAGGAATGTAAGTAACACTGTAAATGACAGGACCAGGAGTGTAAGTAACACTGTAAATGACAGGGTCCAGGAATGTAAGTAACACTGTAAATGACAGGGCCCAGGGGAGAAACACTGTAAATGATAGGACCAGGAGTGTAAGTAACACTGTAAATGACAGGGCCCAGGAGAGTAACACTATAAATGACAGGGCCCAGGGGAGTAACACTGTAAATGACAGGGCCCAGCAGTGTAAGTAACACTGTAAATGACAGGACCAGGAGTGTAAGTACCACTGTAAATGACAGGGCCCAGGGGTGTAACACTGTAAATGACAGGGCCCAGGGGTGTAACACTGTAAATGACAGGGCCCAGGAGTGTAACACTGTGAATGGCAGGGCCCAGGAGTGTAACACTGTAAATGACAGGGCCCGGGGGTGTAACACTGTAAATGACAGGGCCCAGGGGAGTAACACTGTAAATGACAGGGCCCAGCAGTGTAAGTAACACTGTAAATGACAGGGCCCAGGGGTGTAAGTAACACTGTAAATGGCAGGGCCCAGGGGTGTAAGTAACACTGTAAATGACAGGGCCCAGGGGTGTAACACTGTAAATGACAGGGCCCAGGAGTGTAACACTGTAAATGACAGGGCCCAGGGGTGTAACACTGTAAATGACAGGGCCCAGGAGTGTAACACTGTATGGAGGATGGTGATGGCAGAGGCTATCACAACATTTCAGAAGTATCTGGATGAGCACTTGAATCACCAAGGCCTAGAAGGTGACAGATCTTATGTTGATATCTGGGAATGATATAAATTGATACATAATGATCAGTATGGACAAGGTGAACTGAATGGCCTGTATCCTAAGGTATGGTATGGTATATAACCTAAGGTATGTAGGTTAATTGACTGGGTAAATGTAAAAATTGTCCCTAGTGTGTGTAGGATAGTGTTAATGTGCGGGGATCGCTGGGCGGTGCGGATTTGGTGGGCCGAAAAGGCCTGTTTCCGCGCTCTATCTGAAATATGAAATATTAAATCCGTGCTGTATGACACTTTGACTCTATCAGTTGAAGCCTGGGGTAGGTCAGATACGAATGCATTGACACAGGGCAGGCAATCTACTTTTGTTCCTGTTTTGCTGTGTTCCTGTGAGAAGACACTGAGTGATCTTGGCAGTCATTGATGGAGGATTCTAATTCAATGATAAACATTGCAGTGGTGGAACAGCAGAAAAGGACAGGAAATTCACTCCTTGGTCGAGCAGGCCAGAACTTTATAACTCGGAGTGCAGGAAGATGAGGGGTGATATTATAGAGGCGTATCATTTCATGAGAGGAATACACAGTATAAATGCACAGTCTTTTTTCCCAGAGTAGGGGAATCAAAACCAGAGGCCATGGATTGAAGGTGAGGGGGGAAAGATTGAATAGAAAGGAACCTGAGGGGCAACTTTTTTTTAAATGCAAAGGGTGGTATGTATATGGAATGAGCTGTCAGTGGAGGTAATTGAGACAGCTACTTTCACAACAAGTACATGGATCGGATAGGTCGGTGTGGACATGTTGGGCCAAAAGGCTTGATTCCACACTGTATCACTCTATGACTCTCCCAGTCCGAGCTCCCTCTCTCACCTCAGCCTTGCTTCCATCCGTTGTTGAATGTTCATGTGACTTTTCCCCGGCCGTTTTCTCTGCCTCAGACATGGAGAGTCCATTGTTCTCACTCAGTGAGCTTCCTAAAACAAACACAATACTAAGAAGCATCATTGGATCTTTAATTCCGTGCAGCATCTGATATATCTTAGCTACTCATCTGCACATTTAATGTTTTCATAGCTGGCAGAGAGTTGAACAGCATGGAAACATGCATTTTGGCCCAACACGTCCGTGCTTTTCCTATATCCCTGAGCAAGTGTTCCTCGATGTGTTGGAGCAACACAACCGGACAGATAGCATCTGTAGAGGGGATGGGCAGATGGTGGTCTGGGTCTGTAGAGGGGGCCTGACATGAAACATTGCCTCCACAGATGCTGCTTGACCTGCTGAGCTCTTCCAGCACTTGGAGTTTTGGTCAGAATTGCAGAATATGCAGTTTGTTGTGTCTCTCTCTACATCTTTATTGTCCAAGTAGCTCTTCAAATTTCTTTAATACATGATAATAGTACATGCCTCAACCAATTCCTCTGGCTGCTCATTCCATATACTCACCACACTCTGAAAAATGTGTCACTCCTTAAACCTATGACTTTTATCCAGAGAAAGAGATTGTGATTATACAGCTTACTAACATTCCTTATAATTTTATAAACCTCCATTAAGAAACTGCTCAGGTTTTGTCCTTGCTCCAGGGGAAATAGACAGCTTATCCATTACCTTTAAACCAAAAAGTCCCAACACCATTTTCTACTCTTGGCAGTTTTGCAGCTGCCAAGGCCCATGTGCTGTCTGCTCATCATAGTTCTCGAACACTGACACCAATGTGCAAAACAAATGATTATGTGGATGTTCCTTTTCCAGACCTCTCTGTTACTGTAGTCCCACCGCACAGCTGAGTGTCCAGAGCTGCCACGTTACAGGAGGTTGATGTGGAATGTAAAACATGTTATGGAGCTGATTGCCATAATGGCCTGTTTCTATGCAGAGACATAAATAATTCTGTGGCCATTGCAGGTCAAACGGAACCACATGTTCTGGTCAATTCTGCCCTCTTCAACCATCCTGGCAAAATGAGAGCAAGATTTTGGAACTACAATTACTGGAATCTTGAGCGAAATGCTGGAGTAATACAACGGCTCAGGCAGAGTTTGCTAAAGGAATGGAAAGCCGTTTGGGTTGGTCAGACTGAATAAAGTGCGAACAAGCAACTTGCAATATCAGGAGCGCAGGTAACATTGGTGAACGGAAGGATGCAAACTGAGCAAAATTTGACACAAGGAATCAAGGGGACAGTTGGTGAAATGGGGACTGGAATATGAGGGAACAGCAGAGAACGACGCGTGGGTGGACAGACTGAGAAACAGAGTATCCTTGGAAGCTTGAGTAAATAACTGATGATCCCTGTTTTCCAGTTTGTAGCTACGTCTTATTCCACTATTTCCTCTGTGTTGAGCTCAGTCACGATGTTCTCATGCTGATTTTCAAACCGTTTAGTGGTCCCATCTGTCCCTCTCTTTGCAGTACTCTCCATAATTTTTAATGGTCCAAAATACATGGCTGCTTCCAATTCAGTTCTTTCGATAAACTGATGTAATTTTTAGTGAGCGAGCAATGATTGTTCCTTGTCCAGCCCCCTCTGTTCACTGCAGTCCCACGACACAGCTGAGTGCACAGTGCTTCCACATTGCAGGATGTTGGTGTGCAGTATAAAACAAGTCAATGTCGTTGGGCCGAATGGCCTGTTCCTCTGCAGTAACGTCCACACAAAACACCCTTGTTTTGGCAACCACTACATTACTAATGGGTTAACTTCCCTGCTCTATCATCCGTGTTTTTACCAGGAAATACATAGACTGAGAAGAAGGGACTTTTCACACAAACGAAGCAGGTAACCATTGATGAAAATCAGATGCAAATTGAGCGACAAGGAAACGAGAATTTATGGAAAAGAAGAGTGTCAGAGAGGTGGGGTTAGGAGGAGGGAACAGACAGGTACAGGCAGTTTTCATAGTGGTTTGAGTGGAAGGGCCTAAATACTTGTTTCTGTGTACCAAATTCAAATCTGCCATCATAACATTTCTAATGGAAGCACTGCACCATTCCCACAATCCTGTTTGTAACAAGAAACATCTAGAAGGAAAACAAAGTACTTTTCATATCGGGCACAGGTAACATTTTGTGAAAGGCCACAGATGCAAACTAGGCTTGTATACACTGGAATTTAGAAGGATGAGAGGGGATTTTATTGAAACATATAAGATTATTAAGGGATTGGACACGTTGGAGGCAGGAAACATGTTCCCAATGTTGGGGGAGTCCAGAACCAGGGGCCACAGTTGAAGAATAAGGGGTAGGCCATTTAGAACGGAGATGAGGAAAAACTATTTCAGTCAGAGAGTTGTAAATCTGTGGAATTCTCTGCCTCAGAAGGCAGTGGAGGCCAATTCTCTGGATGCTCTGGAGCTCTTAAGGATAGCGGAGCCAGGGGGTATGGGGAGAAGGCAGGAACGGGGTACTGATTGAGAATGACCAGCCATGATCATATTGAATGGTAGTGCTGGCTCGAAGGGCCGAATGGCCTCCTCCTGCACCTATTGTCTATTTTCTATTGTCGAAGCCACGGATGAAAAAAGGACAAAATGAGAGTTAGTGGAGTGGGGGGGGGGGGAGGCAAAGAGTTTAAGGCAGTTTGAAATATTGGACTCGTGCAGGAAGGGACTGTAGACGCTGGTTTAAACCGAAGATACATACATACAAACGGCTGGAGTAACTCAGTGGGACAGGCAGCATCTCTGGGGAGAAGGAATGGGTGACTTTTTGTGTCAAGACCCTTCATTAAATGGGTGGAAACCCGAATGGTCACCTGTTCCTTCTTTGCAGAGATGCTGCCTGTCCCGCTGAGTTACTCAGGCTTTTTATGTCTTTGAATTATTGGACTGAGTGGCGTGTTTCCGTGTAGTATCTTAATAATTCACTCTCGCATATCTGGACATTGCAGTCCCAATGGAAATGCGCCACTGTTCAATTCTCCCCTGTTCTGTTATCATATTTATAACGGCAGTTCAATGAGAACAAGGCATCTTGCACTTCAGGATCCCAGATAACTGACCAAAACTGTACAGTTTTGGTCTCCTAATCTGAGGAAAGACATTCTAGCCTTAGAGGGAGTACAGAGAAGGTTCACCAGATTGATCCCTGGGATGGCGGGACTTTCATATGAAGAAAGACTGGATAGACTAGGCTGATACTCGCTGGAATTTAGAAGACTGAGGGGGGATCTTATTGAAACATATAAAATTCTTAAGGGGTTGGAGAGGCTAGATGCGGGAAGATTGTTCCCGATGTTGGGGAAGTCCAGAACCAGGGGTCACAGCTTAAGGATAAGGGGGAAGTCTTTTAGGACCGAGATGAGAAATCATTTCTTCACACACAGAGTGGCGAGTCTGTGGAATTCTCTGCCACAGAAGGTAGTTGAGGCCAGTTCATTGGCTATATTTAAGAGGGAGTTAGATGTGGCCCTTGTGGCTAAAGGGATCAGGGGGTATGGAGAGAAGGCAGGTACAGGTTACTGAGCTGGATGATCAGCCATGATCATATTGAATGGCGGTGCAGGCTCGAAGGGCCGAATGGCCTCCTCCTGCACCTATTTTCTATGTTTCTATGAACTGTTATCCACAAATTTAACAGCTTCACAATTAATGTCTTTGTCTTCAGCTGCCCAGGCCCTGTGTGCCGTTAGCCCATTACTCATCCCGAGCCCAGTGACCAAGGTCTGGCACAGTGATTGTCCTGTGGAGGTTTTCTATCCAATGCTCTATGTACATTACATATCCACTGGCGCGGTTCTTGTGTGTGCAAGTATTCAAAGGCAGGTTGGGTAACTAAATGGGGGTTGCAATGGATGCTCAATGTGCTGGGATTAGATGAAGAAGCGTGGGAGGAGCTGGTGTCACTTTTAAGCATGGAATTGGTGTTGGTTGGATTGGAGGATTCTGTGGTGGGCAGTTCGATTATAATTGTCCATTAAAGTTATGGAAGATGCATTGCATTGCCCGTGGTGTTGTATGGATGTGTCCAGTAGATATTCTTCAACATCCTCTGTCCATTTAAGATCCAATAGTCAGAGCCCTCTGTCCAATGATGCTTCTTAGTATTGTGTATGTTTTAGGAAGCTCACTGACTGAGAACAATGGACTCTCCATGTCTGAGGCAGAGAAAACAGCTGAGGAAAAATCACAGGAGCATTCATCAACGGATGGAAACAACGGCTGAGGTGAGAAAGGGAGCTCGGACTGGGAGAGTCATAGAGTCATACAGTGTGGAAACAAGCCTTTTGGCCCAACATGTCCACACCGACCTATCCGATCCATGTACTTGTTGTGAAAGTAGCTGTCTCAATTACCTCCACTGACAGCTCGTTCCATATACCTACCATCCTTTGCATTTTAAAAAAAAAGTTGCCCCTCAGGTTCCTTTCTATTCAATCTTTCCCCCCTCACCTTCAATCCATGGCCTCTGGTTTTGATTCCCCCTACTCTGGGAAAAAGACTGCATTTATACTGTGTATTCCTCTCATGAAATGATACACCTGTATAATATCACCCCTCATCTTCCTAAACGCCCAGTTATAAAGTTCTGACCTGCTCGACCAAGGAGTGAATTTCCTGTCCTTTTCTGCTGTTCCACCACTGCAATGTTTATTATTGAATTAGAATCCTCCATCAATGACTGCCAAGATCACTCTGTGTCTTCTCACAGGAACACAGCAAAACAGGAACAAAAGTAGATTGCCTGCCCTGTGTCAATGCATTCGTATCTGACCTACCCCAGGCTTCAACTGATAGTCAAAGTGTCATACAGCACGGATTCAGGCCATTCAGTTCACCTAGTCCATACTGATCATTATGTATCAATTTATATCATTCCCAGATATCAACATAAGATCTGTCACCTTCTAGGCCTTGGTGATTCAAGTGCTCATCTAGATACCTCTGAAATGTTGTGATAGCCTCTGCCGTCCTGTCATTTACAGTGTTACTCTCCTTGGTCCTGTCATTTACAGTGTTACTCTCCTGGGTCCTGTCATTTACAGTGTTACTCTCCCGGGCCCTGTCATTTACAGTGTTACTCTCCTGGGTCCTGTCATTTACAGTGTTACTCTCCCGGGCCCTGTCATTTACAGTGTTACTCTCCTTGGTCCTGTCATTTACAGTGTTACTCTCCTGGGTCCTGTCATTTACAGTGTTACTCTCCCGGGCCCTGTCATTTACTGTGTTTCTCCCATGGGCCCTGTCATTTACAGTGTTACTCTCCCGGGCCCTGTCATGTACAGTGTTACTCTCCCGGGCCCTGTCATGTACAGTGTTACTTACACTCCTGGGCCCTGTCATTTACAGTGTTACTCTCCCGGGCCCTGTCATTTACTGTGTTTCTCCCATGGGCCCTGTCATTTACTGTGTTTCTCTCCTGGGTCCTGTCATTTACTGTGTTTCTCCCATGGGCCCTGTCATTTACAGTGTTACTCTCCCGGGCCCTGTCATGTACAGTGTTACTCTCCCGGGCCCTGTCATGTACAGTGTTACTTACACTCCTGGGCCCTGTCATTTACCGTGTTACTCTCCTGGGTCCTGTCATTTACTGTGTTTCTCCCGGGCCCTGTCATTTACCGTGTTACTCTCCTGGGTCCTGTCATTTACAGTGTTACTCTCCCGGGCCCTGTCATGTACAGTGTTACTCTCCCGGGCCCTGTCATGTACCGTGTTACTTACACTCCTGGGCCCTGTCATTTACCGTGTTACTCTCCCGGGCCCTGTCATGTACAGTGTTACTCTCCCGGGCCCTGTCATTTACCGTGTTACTTACATTCCTGGACCCTGTCATTTAGTGCTATTTACTCTCATGGACCCTGTCACTTACAGTTTCATATACTGTAAACGTTTCATGTCCATATACATTTCCAAATGTCTTTTACATGTTGTTATCGTACCGACCTCAAGTATCTCCTCTGGCAGCTCGTTCCAAATATCACTGACTGAAAATGTTGCCTTTCAAGTTCCTATCAAATCTTTCTCTTCTCACTTTAAACATGTTCTCTGGTTCTTCATGCCCCTGCTGTGGATAAAAGACTATGCATTCAACCCATCCCCCCTCGTGATTTTAAACATCTCTATGCGATCAACCCTCAGCCTCCTGCACTCCATGGAATAATGTCCTAGCTGAGCCAACCTTTCCTTATAGCTCAGACCCTCAAATCCTGGCAACATTCTCATAAATCTTCTCTGCACTCTTTGCAGCTTTGCACCACTTTCAGGGAACCTAGGGGACAAATACATAATTTCTTGAATATGATACTTTGGGTAGACAAAGTGGTGAAGACGGCTTATGGCGTCGTTGTCTTCATTGGACAGGACATTGAGTCAAGGGTTAGGACATCTCGTTACATCTGGATAGAACATTGGTGAGACCACACCTCGAGTATCATGTGCATTTATGGTCACCATGCTATTGGAAGTATGTGATTGAGATAGAGAGGCTGCAGAAGGATGTTGCCGGGACAGGAGTGCTCAAGTTGTGAGGAGAGCCTGGATGCGTGGGGGCTGTTTCTTTTTTGGAGTGAAGGAGGCTGAGGGGTGACCTTACCGAGGTTTATTAAATCACGAGGGGCATAGGTAAGATTGATGGGTGCATTCATTTTACTAAGACAGAGGTTGGAGGTCTCTGTAGGCTGACTCAAGCCATGGGTTTAATGTTTGCCTGGATTATGGGCTATTACCTACAAAGAGAGGGTAGCTGATAGAAGTATATAAAGTTACAAGAGGTGTAGAGAGACTGGTCAGTTAGACTTTCTCTCCCAATACGAAATTGTCAAACACTAGAGGGGATAGCTTTAAGGTGAGAGAGACAAAGTTTAAAGGAGATGTGTAGGTCTAGTTTTTTTAACACAGGGTGATGGGTGCCTGGAACATCCTGCCATGGGTGGTAAATAAACAGATATAATAGTGGCATCGGAGAGGTTTACAGATAAGCTCATGGACCTGCAGGGAATGGAGGATAAAGATCATGTGTAGTCAGGCAGCAGGGAAAAAATCATTTGTCCCAATTCATTAATGTCGGCTCAGATCCCCTAGTTTAAGTAGTCCCATTTGCCCACGCTTGGCCCATTTCCTTCCAAACTTTTCCATGTTCCTGTCCAAGTGTCTTTTTTATAAAATATTATTTTTATTGCTTTATCCGAATAGCATACAAAAAACATTTAACATAACATAATATAACATAACATAACAAGGCACATCAACAACAAGGTCACTTTTAGGCACCTAAAGGCACTTTAAACATAAAGGAAGTAAGGCATGTTTCTGCTGTAGTACATGTTTATATATATATACGTGTCTTTTTAATGCCGTTATAGTCTCAGCTTCAACTACATCCACTGGCAGCATGTTCCATTTATCCACCTGAGTGAAACAATTATGACATTTAAAAGGCTTTTGGACAGGTTCATGGATCAGAAAGGATTAGAGGGATAATTATGGTCAGGCAGAGGCAAACGTGAGTTGGGCCAAAGAGCCTGTTTGCATGCCATAGTTATGCTTCAGCTGCCAATGTCATGTTTACTGTCTGTTCTGGGACCGGAGCACAGACACCAATACCCAATGCGACATGTTTTAGTACAACAGGAGTGACCCTGCCAGTTTCATTTTGCAGCCCTCTCTGTTCACTGTAGATCCACCACACAGCTCAATGCTGCCATGTGGGATGATGCTGGAGTGGACGATAAATCTGATAAAGTTCTCTGCAATTTCATCTCTGTTCCAGTTCCCATATACACAGCTCAGTGTCACATACTGACATGGCATGGATTATTCTGTGGCTGCACCCTCTCTAGCCTGCTCTGTCCATTACATTTCCAATACACAATCCACTGGCAGCTTTTATCCTACGACTACTCCCTCTGTTAATACTTATGTCTATTTCTGTTCCAGTATGGTCCTCTGTGTAATAATGGTCAGCTGGTCATTAGGCATGATTTATACAGGACCTACAGTGCATTTCCTCTCTAATACATTTGTCCGTTACAATTGCAGCCCCTGCTCAGTACTGACCCTTCACTGATCTGCATAATCAAGGCCTGATTAGAAACAGTCAACATGGATTTGTGCCTGGAAGGTCATGTTTGACTAATCTTCTTGAATTTTTTGAAGAGGTTACCAGGGAAATTGATAAGGGCAAGGCTGTGGATGTTGTCTATATGGACTTCAGTAAGGCATTTGACAAGGTTCCACATGGAAGGTTGATTAAGAAGGTTAAATCGTTGGGTATTAATAGTGAGGTTGCAAGATGGATTCAACAATGGCTGAATGGGAGATACCAGAGGGTAACGGTTGACAATTGTATGTCAGGTTGGAGGCCAGTGTCTAGTGGAGTGCCCCAAGGATCTGTGTTGGGTCCACTGTTGTTTGTCATTTACATTAATGATCTGGATGATGGTGTGGCAAATTGGATTAGTAAATATGCAGATGATACTAAGATAGGTGGAGTAGTTGATAGTGAGGTAGATTTTCAAAGTCTACAGAGAGACTTGGGCCTTTTGGAAGGGTGGGCTGAAAGATGGCAGATGGAGTTTAATGCTGATAAGTGTGAGGTGCTGCATTTTGGTAGGACAAATCAAAATAGGACGTACAGGGTAAATGGTAGGGAATTGAGGAATGCAGTGGAACAGAGGGATCTGGGAATAACTGTGCATTGTTCCCTGAAGGTGGAATCTCATGTGGATAGGGTGGTGAAGAAGGCGTTTGGTATGCTTGACTTTATAAATCAGAGCATCGAGTATAGAAGTTGGGATGTAATGTAATGTTGAAATTGTACAGGGCATTGGTGAGGCCGAATCTGGAGTATGGTGTGCAGTTCTGGTCGCCAAATTATAGGAAGGATGTCGACAAAATGGAGAGGGTACAGAGGAGATTTACTAGAATGTTGCCTGGGTTTCAGCACTTAAGCTACAGAGAGAGGTTGAACAGGTTGGGTCTTTATTCTTTGGAGCGTAGAAGGTTGAGGGGGGATTTGATAGAGGTTTTTAAAATTTTGAGAGGGACGGACAGAGTTGACGTGGGTAGGCTTTTCCCTTTGAGAGTGGGGAAGATTCCAACAAGGGGACATAGCTTCAGAATTGAGGGACAAAGGTTTAGGGGTAACATGAGGGGGAACTTCTTTACTCAGAGGGTTGTGGCTGTATGGAATGGGCTTCCGGTGGAAGTGGTGGAGGCTGGCTCGATTTTATTATTTAAGAGTAAATTGGATAGGTATATGGATAGGAGGGGATTGGAGGGTTATGGTCTGAGTGCAGGTAGATGAGACTAGGTCAGGGAGAATGGTCGGCGTGGACTGGTAGGGCCGGACAGGCCTGTTTCCATGCTGTAATTGTTATATGTTGTTATATGTTATGTTGTTAGAGGAAGTTGACTGGAAACAATGGACTCTTCATTCCACAGATCCAGATTAGGTGTTGGTTTGTCTGCTTTGCATGTTTGCCCCAAACCCACATCGGCTGCACTATTATCCAGCCCTGCAGTTATTCACTCGTGAAGCGGATGTGGAAGGTAGTCGGCGAGCTGTCGCTGAGTCTGTCAACACTCACGGTAGAGTCCCCGGGACTGAGGAGGTTGCAGGTGGTCTCATCTCTCTCCATCCCAGGCAGCAGCACCTCTGCAGAATCAGGTAAGAAGACATCACCACTTGATCAATCTCAGAATCTTACCTCATGTTGATTGATTGTAATTGATTTTCCTGTACAACGCTGAGATGGAGATCTCACGTTTGTCTGTACATCTCCCAGTCAGGGAGTCATGTGTTTCACCCACTATTAATTGCTGTCCCACTTTACAGCTTGCACAAGACCCTTGTTCCTCATTTCTCTCTGATTTTAATTCTGTGCTTTCATTTGCAGAATGTCACCTGGTGAAATGAGGGTTCTGCTACTGATCCTGGGTTCTCTGAGTGAGTCATTTCCAACAGGGGTAAACTGTGTGTTGTGTACGGC